>NC_068939.1:18562253-18638242 GCF_016801865.2 Culex pipiens pallens
CTCACTCACGTCCGGAGCTTCGCTCGCAATCTGTTCCAACTTGCTCAGAGGAGGCGTGTCGATCGGAGTGGGAGTCGTCGGAGAGGGGGGAGGTGGCGCCGGCGTAACCGGAACACAGGATGTCGAAGGTGCTGGTGGTTGTGGTTCCATCAGATTGTCCGACACGTAGATGCGGCCCTGCTGGGCAGGTTCCTGCAATTCCAGCTGCTGTTGGAACTCGTGCTGCTGCTGCTGCGGGATGTGGGGGATTGACGGCGTCGGATCAAGGTTGATGATTTCCTCGGCGCACACAAACAGGATGTCCTCGTCGGTTTGGCCGGTGTTGTACTGCGCGGTGGTGGTTGGGCAAATCGAAGGTGGAGGCTGTTCCAGGGGAAGTGATGGCGGTGGCAACGCGGGTTGAAGCTGGTGATGATGTCCGCTAATGTGGTGATGATCCAGCATTTCGGTGGGTTGCAGCGGGAGTCTGAAAGAGACAAAAAATTGAAAAAATCTCTGATTTTCCCACTGGTTGATAAATAGTAATGTTATTTTTATTTTTTTTTTTTTTTTTTGTTTTATTATAGAGACTTTACACCATTGTGCATTCATCTCTTCAAGGTGGATAGTGGAAGAGGAAAGATTACAGAGTTTTAAATCACTTGTCTGGCTATATTTCAATAATTGTTACCATGCCTTTTTTCTAACGATTTCTGTCTATGTTTCAAATATTTAGCGGAAAATTTTGATCTTAAATTATCAAGTTCTTCAATTTTATCTTCGTCCTCTTCCTCCAGGGATTTAACAGTTATCTCATAACACTTATTCCTATAATATTTTGCTTTTATGACATCTTCGTCTTCTTCATCTGTTGATTCTTCTTCAGCCATCTCTCTTCGTTTTGTTGTCAATTCGTCATCCGCGTCCAAATATGCTTGTAAGCGCTTCCGGGTTTTGCGAGTGTGCTTAGAAAGCACGGTCTCGAATCCATCGTTGTCTTCTTCGTCAATTTGACTCGTTTGCTTTGGATGTTGGTCTGCTTTACTGTTGTTGCTTTTACTGCTGCTGCTGCTTGGCTCAGGTTCAATCGGTGGTGTACTGCTTTTTTGGTTCACCTTTTTAGTTGAATCCGCACATTTTTTGTTCTTTGCTTTGAGTTTGCAAAGCGATTTTTTGCCTATAATCGTCACTGTTGCAGCAGCATTGTTTACAGTGATTGATTTCAGCGTTGGCTGTTTCAGCAACATCCGCAGGGTCCGAACTCCATTTGGGATTCCTGGGAAGAAGTTAATCCAGCGGTCGTTGGCAATGGTCAAAATTTCGCCGTATTTACTCATCACTTTTACTACGTCGTCATTGCTTATGCCTAGAGGTAGGTCAAGCACACGAACTTCCGTAGCGTTGTTGTCCAGGTAAATCGGGATTTTGCAACCCTGATATACCAGAGGTTTGTCGATGATGGACGAGGCCACTGCTGAGTCGGCGAACTGCAACACGGCTATTTTTCTTCTATTGCATAATTGCAATGCTCGCAAGTTTTCTTGGTTTACTTGAAGGTCTGCGAGGAATTTTTTTACAAGCTTCGGGCTTGGTTGGGTTTGGAGTTGACAAAAATCCAGAACCACACTGTTTTTGTCTACGGTGCACATTTTAAAAAAAGCGGCGACGCGCACACAAACTGCGGACTGGCGTTGATAATGCGACTTGTAAGGTCGACGGTTACTTTGCAACTGATTTTTATTTTTTGAAAATTAAATTTAAAATGATTGTTTTTATTCAGGTATGTTTTTTTATATATTTCTCATCAGGGTAGGTAAACCATCACCATCGCACTATCATTGATGCATATTTCGGTGCGTTCCTCGTCTCTTAAAATTTCTCTTCTCTTTCGCAGCCGAGTGATGGTCGGCTTGCTATCGCGAATATCGAAAGCCCATCACATCGACGAGAAATACCCTCTCGCTGGCTCCGATGGAACTATCGTTCCAACCGGAGAGGCACGCACACGAAATTGCTGTATACATACACTGGAGCTCACGCACACAAATGAACTCATTTCTACAGGGCTTACGGGCGAGAGAATTTCACGATTGCTCTTTCTCTTGCTTTTTGAGCGAGGGGACTGGCTGTGTGAGAGATTTTTTTTCCGTCTTACGCATCGGTTTGTTCGTTGCTCGCTATTTCATCGGCGTCGTTTTCGCTTCGCTCTCTTGATGCATTTTTGGGAGAACGCCAAAAATTTGATGATTTGAGCGAGGGACGATATCTAAAAGCTCTCGCCATCGGTGAGGAAACGAGTAAATACCATCCCTGTTTCTCATCTCAATTTTTAGATTTTCTGATTATATAGTTAATTTTTAATTTTATGTTTTTTTTTTCACTGGCTCATTTTTTTATTTCTTTAAACATATTTTAAACATAATTTCTTTTGTTTTGTTAATTCTTAAATATTTATATTTTTAATGCATCTTCAATATCTTTTTATTTTGAACTTTTTGATTTTTTTTTATTGTTTATTTTTTAATCATTTATCAATTAAATTAATGTTAGAATACTTTTAATAGTTTGAATTTATGGAGTGTTTTTTTGTTTTCACTGAAATTTTTTTCAATCAATTTTCGAATTTCTATTTTTTTATGTTCCAGATTTTTTAATGTTTACATAATTAAAAATTTTCTATCTTTTGATTTTGAGTTTTTTTATTTCTTAATTTTTGTTTATTTTTATTATTTTCTGTGCATCTAGAATTTCTTGATTTTTATAATGTTTCAGATGTTTTAGATTACTTTTTATTCATATTTTGAATTTTATGAATCCTTTGATATTTTTTTCGAAGTCCTTAATATTCGCTTTTTTATTTATTTTCTAAATATTTTTAAAATTGTTTACGTTTCTTTGTATGTTTTTTTTTTAAATTGGTTGGTTTAATTTTGTTCATAATTGTAATTTGCGAATCTTTAATTTTTTTTTCGAGCTTAACTATTTTTAGGACTAGTTTCAACACTGTTAGAAATTTTAAATTCAACGAATCTATAGTATTTTAATTTTATTGCTATTTTACTGGTTTATAAAATTTGTACTATAATTTTTTATAAAATTGTTCAGAATTTATAGTTTTTAAAATGTTTAAAGTGAAACAAACAATGTGCAAATATTTAGAAATTTTTAAAATGCTTAAATTTTTCGCAATGATTAAAATTTTTTGAATCTTTGACAATTTTTTTTTAGAATATTTAAATGTATAGAATTTGTAGTATTTTTAGAATAAAAAAAAAAGATTTAATTATTTTCGAAATGTTAAATATTTCAAGAATTGATTAATATTTTTTTTGTTAATTTTTTTAGATTTTTTCGAAGCTTAACATTTTTTTTTTAATTTTAATGGTTTAATGTTTTTAATATTTAGAATTTTAATTTTTCCAATTTTTTAAACTAGTACTTTACTGCCCCTGATCGCATAAATGTCCCATATGCATTTTCATCGATTTCGAGTTTTTGATGCAGTTTGGTTCAAAATCGTGTGCTCTTTCAAAAGAGCCTGTAACATCCAGTACTTTGTTCTAGAAATCAGGAGGAAATCCAGTTTTTTCGCGAAAACTTAACACGTAGCCTTATGTATGGGACAAACTTTAAATGCGTTTTTCTCAGCTTGCTGTTTTTGCATATGGGACATTTATACGAACATGGGCAGTTTAAGAATTTTAAAATTTAATTTTTCAAATTCTATAGTTTTTTATAAAAAAAAATAAAAATGCTTAGAATTAGAATCCTTACATTTTTTTGTGGTTTAAAAATTTAGAACTTTATAATTTTTTTGAACTTTTAAATTCTAATAATTTTTAAATTTTTAAATTTTAAGTGTTAAGAACTTGTGGTATTTTTAGAATAAAAAAAAAGTGTTTTTAGAATTTTATTATTTTATAAATGTTGAATATTTTAAGAATTTTCTAAATTTGTCAAATTTCTAGAATATTTTAAATTTTTAGAATTTGATTTTTTTTAAATAAGGCCGTTGCAAATATTTTTTGAAGTTTATGTCCCTCGACTCTGATCAAAGTCTGACCTAAAGGCGGTTGCACATTTTTTAAAAGTTTATGTAAGCTTATGAAAAAAGCTTTGTAAAATGCAATCAATACAGTTGTTTTTAAATCATACATTTTCAAAAATCTACCCTGGTTTAGAGAGGTTTTTTGTGAAATATTAAATAGGTATGTACTTTTTGAAGTTCTATTTTAATTTTTATTTATTTTAGAATAAGCATATTCAATTTTCTGATTTTAATTTTTTTCTAATTCAAATGTTTTAAATTGTTTTTATTTTTTTAATCTAAAAGTTTAATTTTTGAAATTTGCAACTTATTAAAATTTTGAGTTTTTGGATTTTTCAACTTTTTTTAATTTATTAACTCGTCGTCGACCCATGAACGGAAACTCCCGATGAACTTGGAAAATTTAAGAAATTTGATCTCTCGACAAGCACCGCAGTGGGCTTGTCGTCGATTCGCCTTTGCGTTTGCCCCCGGCAGTGCCAGTGGAGACACCCTGAGTAACATCAACATTATATCAAGCTAAAACTGCTCACCTCATATGGTCCGCCGATCCCTCGTAGTGAAGTTCTTCCGTCGAGCTCGTGCCGGGCTCAATAATGATGAAATCATTATCAAACGGTTGCTGATACACATCCTGTTGAATGCCACCGCTCTCATTCCCGTCCACGCCAGCACACGCAACCGTTTCGCAACCCTGCATGTCCTGATACTGCTGCCCACCTCCGCCATCGTCCTCAAAATGATCGACCAGTTCCGAGGGCGTCTCCACATCCAGCAAACCTTCAAAATCCTCATCCATCGATTGATGCTGCAATTGCTGCTGCTGCTGCTGATCGTGATCCCCTTCCAGGCCAACAATTCCGTCCAAACCTTGCGTTGAAGAGTTGCCGTTGAGTGGCGGGAGCAGGTTCTGCAGCTGCAGCTGATCGATCGTCATCAGGTTGAGTTCGTCAACCGATTTGAGGTGAATCGTCGGCGCCTTTAGCACGCTAATGTTCTTGATGAATATTTTGCTCTTCCGCGGTGGGGCGAATTGTCCACTTTGGTTCTGGGAGTAATCGGTTGGTCCGCTGGAAACGGACATGTTCGTTGGCGGAGTGCACGTTGTCGGGGGCGTGCTCGAGTTGCTGCCACTCGGCATGATCAGCATGTTGAGCCCGGAACTACCCATCGTGACCGTTGGCGGTCCAAGACTGGAGATGGACGTGGCCGGACTGATGACCTGTGGTGGAGGTGGAGTCGTGTACAGACTTTCACTGCTGCTGGCGCGACTCATTTCACACGTTGAGGCGATGACCGGCGGGAGAGGAATCGGGATGAGCGGGTTCCGCAGGATGTCAACGTTACGGATGAAGATCTTACTACGCTGGGGAGTCGTGCTGGACTCGGTTATTGGGGGCGATTCGCTGGTGGGACTCGGAGCCGGAACGACAAAGCTGTACTTGCTTTCGTGTAGACCGGACGGACTGGAAAAGTCCACCGAGTTTTGCATAAAGTTGGCGTTCTGCAGCAGGGAAACGTTCCGGATAAAGATCTTGCGACCTTGCTGCTGCTGGTCGGTTTCTTGCTGAACGTTCTCCTGCTCAATGACGTCCGGTTTCTTGAGCAGTTGCACATTTTTAATGTAGATTCGACTCTTGCTCTGTTCCGGAGCGACCTGCATCGGTTGCGTCTCCGAAGCCGAAGTCACGACCTGTGAAACCTGTGGCACACCGTTACCACCATCTGACGACCCTCCCGGAAACCTGCGATCTACCAGCAGTTGCACTTCCGAACTAGCCATCATGTGGTCCTCAAGCAGGTGCGTTTCCATCGACCGTCTCTGACGGAACTTGTTCCCACAAGCCGGACAGTTCATCCACTCGATCGCGTCCCGCTCCCCGTTCGGATGTCGCGCTTGCCTATGATCCATCAAATTCTGCTCCACAACCGTAACAAACGGACACAACTCACAGCAGAACAAACTCAGCTCTTCGCTCACCCCCTGATCCGCCTCCGACCCAACCCGTTCCTCACCCATATAACTCTGGGCACTGCCCGGCAGCTGCACCATGGCCGTGCCCTTCTCCAGCGCCCGCAAATCTCCGACCTCCCGCTTGCAAATTCCCAACTTGTCCTCGCACTTGATAACCTCCTGGCTGCCGGTCCGGGACGACGACGACGGCGACGAAGTCTCTTGTTGTTGGTTCTGCTGCTGGTACTGCTGGTTGATCTGCATCGGAACCTTGACGAAAATGCTCGGCAGCACGACATCGTTCGGACCGGTGCTCAGCGGTTGATCCGTGCTGGTGACGTAAATGCCGCCGCCACTCCCGTTGACCAGCGGAATCGAACTGTAGTACGGCGACGAGCTAAAGTTCAGCGAATCGGTGCTCTGCAGCGGGGAGTTGATCGGGTTTGAGGCGAGCTGGAGGGAAAGTCATTTCAGTCGGGGGAATCTAGAAGTCACCTGCGCGAAACTTACCATGGAATCGAAGCCGAGGCTCTCCGAACACTGGTTCTGGAAGATGTCCATTTTGCTTCGGTTTTCAATGCAACACCAGAGTCACCAATCTGTTTTACGGTTAAGTAGGGTGTTTAGGCGGCAAACGGTTTTTTTGGAACCATTTTTATTCTAAAATTACACTTTTTTAAAGAAATTTTCCTCCAATTTGTGAGAAAAATGCAACTTTGTTTACGTTTACGTTGCAAAACAGTGGATGACAGTTCAAGAAAATTTTATAGACAAGGTTGCCAGTTGGAAAGCTCATTCAAAACGACAAAGAAAGTTATTTTAGTGGCGTTACTCAAATAATATTGGTAAACAAGTAAATATGCGAAGGTTTTGTTTAACCCTCTAACGCCCAGAGCTGTTTGCTTATCGTAAAAATAATAAATGGCTTAATTTTGGTACAATAATGAAGGAAATACTTTTCTTTGACCCACAAACATCGAATTGGGGCAAAAAAGTAGAATTTGAAGTGGTGCACCAGAGCACCATCAGGAAGATGAGCAACTTTTTTTTAAACCACAAAATCTAGTTTTCTTCAAATCTATTGGTTCATTTGTTTGAAAACGCTTCGAAATGTGTTAAAAACTACTTATTCTTTGCTGTAAGACCATATTTTTGAAGCATTAACTACAAATTCTAAAATCTCTGCATTTTCAGGTTTCTTTGATTGGCTCATTCAAAACCCACAAACAACCATTTTCATGAAAAATTAGGAAAATAATAAAACTATCGGACTAATAACAATGTTTTGTCTTGTTTATGAATAGTCAAAACGTGTATAAACTTTTGTTTTGATAAAAATAAGCTTTTTCTGTAATTTAGAAAAAAGTGCTCCTGAATATTTAGTTGCTCATATGCCTAGGTGGTGCTCTGGTGCACCAAATGAAAAATGTTGAAAAACACTTAAAACCGGTCCAAACTCACAATGTTATTCACAGGGGTTCTTGTCCAAGGTTCAAATGATAGCAAAACATTTTTTGTTTCATAAAATTTTGTGTTTGGTAATTTTTACGGGCTTTCGAAAACAGGTCTTATTTATTTCCCTAAAATTGGCCCATTTTTGTTTACATTTTACACTGTAACTTTGCTTGTGCTTAATCAAATTTGATGAAATTTGGGGAGATGTTAGTATACACTCTACATGAACACCTGCAACTTAAAGCACCATGAAAAGTTGTGTCAGTTCCGAGATATTTGAGTTCAAAGTTTTGGTGCTCTGGAGTAACCATGGGCGGGAGAGGGTTAAAAAAAAACTTTTTTTTATGCATTTTCGATTCCAGCCTCGAAGATCGATTCTACAAAATACTCAACATTTTTATTATCGATTTTGACGAAAGAAATATGGCAGCACTGTTCTGGGCGTCATCACCAATCATCATCATCGTCAGCTGATTGTGGTTGTGTGCGTGAGATCCCGAAACAAAACAAATTTCTTCATACGTCAGGGGTGCTACAACGCACATTTTGAACATTACACATCTGGAGTTTTTTTTTAAAGGTCCAATAAACCAAATTTCCAGTTTTTGCTTTTGGATGTTTTTGAAACTACCTTGAGTCAGGGGAATTAAAAAACACCCAAAAAGCAAAAATTACAAATTTGGTTTACTGCACGCAGAAAAATATTTTGTAGAATCAGCCTGTACGAGGTTTGATTCAACAAATGTTTTGTTGAATGTAATCAACGTCGATTTTGTGTTGAAACAAACCTTGATTTTCTTAATTCCACAAAAATCTTATGTTGTTTTGAAAAAGTTGCTTTGACGTTTAGCGTTTATTCAACAAAAATCTTGATTTTCAAATCAACAAAACGTTTTGTTGTTTCAAATATGCCTTATTTTTCTGCGCGTGGACCCTTTCAAAAAAAAAAAAAACTCCAGACATTAAATTTAATTAAATTACATTATTTTTCTTAAATTGATTTATACAATTCGGGAGTTTTTTTTTTTAAAAAAAAAGGTCCTATAAACCAAATTTTCAGTGTTTGCTTTTTGGGTGTTTTTTAATACCCTTGACTCAATGCGGTTTCAAAAACACCCAAAAAGTAAAAACTCGAAATTTAATTTATTGAACCTTCTCAAAAAAAAAAAACTCCAGAATTATTGTATGTTTTAAAAACAAGTAATAAGTATAAGAGAGTGTTTTTTTTATTACGTAATACAGTTTGGGGGAGGGAGTAGTCGGAGGCCGTGTTACGCTCCATACAGAGTGGGGAGACTTGATCCCCTTTTTTTGTATCGCACATAACTCTGTCAATTTCTCACAAAACTATGATCTTTTTGCATGAATTGAAAGCTTAAACATTCAACTATGTTTGGCTGATAAGGGTATTTCATCAGATAAACTCTTCCAATAATGCCAAGCGTTTTTAAAAAATATTTTTAACCGGCATTTTCAAAATGTTGGGGGTAATTTGATCCCCCTTTCAACATTTTGAAGAAATCATAAGCAAAATGTTTCTTATTCATCCAAACTTTTAATTTTCTATAAGATACAGCAATTTCACATTAAACCTGTACGTTTGTGTTCAAAATATAACAAGTTTAGCATGTAAAATATTTAAAAACTTAAAATTTTCTTTTTTAGACCAAAATTGAGCATGTTTACAAAAGCTGGTAATTTTTGTTTACAAAACTTTTGAAAAATGGTTCAAACTGCAGTTAGTTATGTACAACTATACTAAAGGAAACTATGTACGAAACCCCAGCCAAATTATTTAATCTTGAGGCTGATTCCAGTGACTGTAAAAATGCTGGGATCAAGTCTCCCTAAGCGCACTTTTTTAAACAATTGATTGTAAAAATAGTATGACGATAAATTTAACGTCAAATGCGTAAGGGTTTTGGAGTTGATATGTTTATCAAACAATTCATGTACAAAAAATATTTTTTTGAATAATTTTTGAGTGTTTTCTATACTTATCAAAACAAAGAAAAAAGATCTCTTGGAAGTTTTTTGCAGCACTTTTTAGAAAAATGTGTGTAACTCAATCTAAACATTTTTTAATTTTTTTCTTTGTTTTCTACAATGAGTTTTAGTCAATTTCGCACAACTTTCTAGAACAAAGCTAATTGTTTTACCCACATGCTGAAGAGATACAGGCTTGGGATCAAGTCTCCCCACTCTCCCCTACATATCTAAATAAAAATCCGTTTTGTTGCGTTAAGTGCGGTATGCAAATCGGGAGAAACGCGGTCAAGAAAAGTTGCGCTTTTTTTTGTGACCTTCCCAAGAAAAATTAAAAATCTAGAGTAATCCTAAAACATATGAAAAACAATAGTTTATACCAGGGGCGCCGACTAGTCCAAAATGTTGGGGGGGGGGGGGGGCACGGTTGTTTTCCGAAATCGATAGGTAAGAGTGGCGATTAGATGTTTATGTTTCTTGTATATCACGAATTAAAAAAAATTTATTACGATGTGATACGGATTTTTTTTTTCATCCGGAATCCATTTTTTTAGAAATATATTATTTATTAAAACGTGATTGAGAATGTTAATTGGGGTGAATTTTTCATATGTTTGGAAGGCGAATTCATTCTCATTGTAATATTCGTAGTTATTTTCTAGAAGTCACAGTCAATAATAAAAATTATCAGATATTTAGAAATTCAACAATACAAATATTCTAAAAATAAAAACAAAAGTAAAAAGCAAAAATTTAGAACTTCACAAATTTAAGAATACAAATACACATTTAAAAAATATCCATTTTTCAAATCTGCAATTTAGAAAAAAAAAATAACAGATATACCAAATTCGTTATTCCAAAATTTAAAAAAAATAATACAGAGAAACCTCTCTTTATTTTTGAAAGCTTCAAAAAGTTTTGTAGATCTGAACCTACAACCTACAAATTGCTTTTAAAAGATTGCAAAAATGTTGTGTCGTTCCAGAGAAATTTACAAATCAGAAAAACGTAACGCATCGCATAAAAAGAGAAAAAAAAATAAAGAAAAAAAATTCTAGGGTTAAAAAACTCATGGCTTGAAAATGTTAAGAAGTCAAAAGCAGAAATTTAAACAATCAGAAATTTAGAAATAACAATAAAATTCAATGTTTAAAAAAATCGAAAATTTCAAAACTATGATACATCAATTAATTATTTAAGAATTTAAGAATTTAAGAATTTAAGAATTTAAGAATATAAGAATTTAAGAATTTAAGAATTTAAGAATTTAAGAATTTAAGAATTTAAGAATTTAAGAATTTAAGAATTCAAGAATTTAAGAATTTAAGAATTTAAGAATATAAGAATTTAAGAATTTAAGAATTTAAGAATTTAAGAATTTAAGAATTTAAGAATTTAAGAATTTAAGAATTTAAGAATTTAAGAATTTAAGAATTTAAGAATTTAAGAATTTAAGAATTTAAGAATTTAAGAATTTAAGAATTTAAGAATTTAAGAATTTAAGAATTTAAGAATTTAAGAATTTAATTTTCTATTTTTAAGTATTATTTTCTACTCCCTGATTTTTTGGCATATTTTTTGAGGGTGCAGTTAAAATTTCTATAGCCTTTTTATTTTTTTTAAATCGATCATGAATTGCAGAAAGCGATACACTGTGGATACACTTGTGTTTTAAGATTATAATGTGGAATTGTCTCAGATTATTTTTTAATTTGTCAGTTTCTCAGTAAAGCGGTGCTCTAGTTTTCAAAAAAAATACTTTTTTGAAACAATTGTATTTTTCGGCTAAAATTGGTATAGAATGGTTAACAAATGTATTTGAAATCTTTTCAAATCCTTTCTAAAATTACTAAAAAAAATATTGAATTCATCAGCATTTTTGTAAATGTAAAGCAGTCAACAAATGACCATTTTGAAAAGTGTTTCAGTTTATATTCGCTAAATCCTGATCTACAATGGCAAATCGCAGAATGCTACGTTTGAAAACTTGATGATTGTTTTGCAAGAGTTTGCGTAAGATTGATTGTAGATAAGGTGCTATGGAAAAAGAACATTGGTTTTGTTTTTGAAACAACATGCGCAGATAAAAATCTTATGAGCAAATCCGTAAAATCTATGTTGACGACATCTCTCAAATCATATACCGATGCCTCTGTGCTCTTGTACTAAGCTTACTGATTTTCCTAGAGAGCACAGTGGTATAGATAAAACGTTGTCGATTTAGAAAAAAATGCATCTAAATCCAGAAAATTGTAAACGATTTTGTTCAAAAAATTTCAGCGATTTCGAAAACAACAAATGTTTTTGAGCTATTTTACGGATTCGCTTACAAGAATTCTATCCGTGTGTACAAACAATGTTCCATTTAAGTTTTAGATACTATCTTCAATTATTTCTGTGTTTTTGCCTTCCTCACCTTACTGAGGAAAGGCTATAAAATCACTCGGAAAATGAACTCCTAGACCTATCTTCATTTGTACATATCGACTCAGAATCACCAGCTGAGCAAATGTCTGTGTGTTTGGCTGTATGTAGACATGTGTATCAAATCAATGTCACTGGAATATCTCGTCACAGGCTTAACCGATTTTGGCCGGAATGGTTTTAATCGATCCGTCTTAACGTCCCCTAAATTGCTATTTAAATTCATGCAGTTTTATCATGTATTTAAAAAGTTATGTTAAAAAACTGTTTCATATTAAATTAAAATTATGGTAAAAAGGGTGGTTTTTTCATGAAACCCTAACATGTTATATATTTTTTGAAAGCATATGAGAAGACCTTTGAGGTGGAGTAAGAATTTTCAAGAAAATGGTCTGACTTACCTATCTTAAATTACAAGCAGTTTAAAAAATGGTCTGAATTAATATAACCTCAACTGGTCGGGTCTGATCGCCACGAAAAAGCCGTGTAGAGGGATGCCATTTTCCTCAAAGGCCGTGTCTGTATAATCTTGACAAAACGTCTGTAGGTAGTCTGTTATTTTCATTAGGACCTCTTAGGTGCTGCGATCACGTTAGGAGAAATCCATAAACCATGTGGACACTTTAGGCGGGTTGGAATCACTCTATAAATGAGAGGAAGGCAGCAACCACCTAAAGGTGGATTATGTAACATTTTTATATTTGAAATGAAAATATTTTTCTTCCAAAATTTCTGGGGGGGCACAATGTATGGCCTGCCCCCCCAGCCAAATTTTAGGGGGGGGGGGGGCAAAAATACCGTGCTTCCCCAGAGTCGGCGCCCCTGGTTTATACAATATCTTCACAAAAAAAAAAAACTCTGAATATAAAGATGAATATTCAGAAAATCAGAAATGCTTATGTAAAAACACAAAAATTGAGATAAAAAATTAAATTGGACTTTTAAATTTAAAATTAAAAAAAGAGAAACAAAAATTGTGATACTGTATTTAAAATAAAGCTCCAACATTTTAAGATTTTAAAGTTTAAAAATTCTGGAATTTAATTAGAAAATTTACAAACCCCTTTATTCTCAAATTCTTCAATTCTTATATTTTTTACTTCTTAAATACTTCAATTCTGAAATTCCTCAAGGAACCATCCACAAACCACGTGGACACTTTTTTGGAAATCTTGGACAATTTCCATACAAATAAAATCTTTTTTGTATGGAGCCTGGACAAATATTTTTGAATATTTATCTCAAGATATTTTAATTATTTAATCAAGAACAGTTAGTTAATTTTATGAAAAAAAAAACTGTTTTTTAAAATTTTTTGTATGTTATTTTTTTTGCTTCCATTGTTGGATAAAACCTGAGCAGTTCTTGAAAGAAAATTGAGATATGAGTTTATGAAACCATTCAAATTAAAAAGTTTAAAAAGAAAAAGAACAATTTTTTGTGATGTTTGATAAAAAAGCGTATTAAGTCTTTAATACTGGTTATTTCATATTAAAATTTTCATTGTTTAACTTATTTCTGGATACTTTTAAGTTTGAAATGTTCAAATCGCGATATTTACGTTAATATCAATTTGAGAAAAAGGGGCTGGGAGGGGGGACGGGGAATGAAAATCTTGAAATATAGCCAAGGGGGGAATGGAACGAAAAAGGTTGAGAATCAGTGATGTACACAAATTTGCCCATTCTTATTTTTGTTGTAATTTATTTTAATTTTATTTTATGAATGACTTAATTTTATTTTTACGATTATATTAATTTTTTAAGCTTTTGAAGAATAAGCGATTTATTGATTTTAAATCTAGATTGAATTTTCAAAAGATCCTATCTGCATGGAAAAACCATGATTCACAAGTTATTTTGAAAATTTAATTTAGAAATGAGTTTACATGCATATTCTTACGTTAAAAGTTTTTTTTATTTCTCAATTTTTAATATATTTTTTTAAATTCGTTATTTGTTTTGGTTTTTTAATTTTACAATTTCTTATATAAGACTGGTACAAATTTTATTTAAAGTTTTTGTCTCCCCCCCCCCCCCCCTTCAAAGTTGGCCCAAAAAATCAGGGGGCAAAAAAAAAAATCAACGGAAATTTAAGTACCTACCATCAGCTTAAATCAATATAAAATGCATTCCCTGCGTTAAGAATCATTTTTAGCATGATTGGGCTGATTTTAAATATCTCTTGATTTCGTGATAATTTTCGATGTTTATTTTCGCTAAAAGTTTATTTTCGCTTACATTTTTGTATGCGTTTAATCTTTTAATTTGTTTTAAAGCTAATGATTGCAAAACAACTGAACTAGTGTAAAATGCATCTCAAAATATTTTTCCATGAACGAACGAAAAAATGACTTATGACTTGTTGTTTCAATATTATTATTTTTCAATTTTTATGAGGCTTCGACCCCGGCCAGAGTCGAGAAACAAAAACATTGAAAAATATTTGCGTCGGCCTTATGATTTGTGATATTTCTCTGCCGGCAACAAACAACACTGGAATACGTTAAATACAATTTTATATATATATTTTTTAAATTCTGAGTTGAAAGATCATTCTTGAAGAAATTGACAAAACACATTTTTTATTCGATTTCAGACAGTATACCTTACGCAAAGTGGGGAAAAGGGGACGCACAAGTTTTTTTTCAAGGGTTAACTAACGGACGCAGTTTGTTAAATTCTTCGCTCGCAGAAATCTACTCTACCGATTGATAATGATGACTTAAACACGTAGCACTGATTAAATGATACTGTTAAAAAGTGTTTAGGTTAAATAATTACCATAATATGATATTATATGCAGGTGAATCACACAATCTCTACGAGTGAAACTATGCGTATTTTTACATACGGGGTTCATAAATATACGTAGCTGCACGCTCGTTACAGTTGAGAAGATACGGAGATGGGGCGTTAGATAAAACAAAAAGGAATCAACTTAAATTCTGGGGATACTGGATACGTTTCAACCAAAGCACAACCATTCAAACGTCGGTTTCTAATCAAGAGCCTTCCGCGCCGCCTCCACAGTTCGTAACCGTTTTCGGTTCGTCGTCTTCTTCGTTGCCGCTGGTCGGCGTCACGTTGGTCGTGGTTGGCGTCGTCGTCAGGCTGGTCGTCTCGGCCGCCAGGGGAGCACGGCGCCGTTCCGGTTGCTCCTCGTCGGTGGGCGATGATGACGACGAGGACGAGGTCGGCGAATTTTGCCCGTTGAGAGTGGTGGGCAGGTTGGACGACGGTGGAGCAGCAGCAGCTATCACGGAGGGAGTTTTGATGCGCGGTTCGGACGCCTCCTGGGTGACCATCTTTTTGTACGCGGCGCAGATGCACTCGCACACGAAACGGTATTGGCTCTGTGAGGGGAAAAAGCATGAAGTTACGGAATGTATAATGTTTGCTTGAAGATTGTTTCCACTTACCACATTCTGCACCATACAGGCCCGCTGGTCACGCATCGCTTGCACGATATCCAGCGGATAGATTGGCTCTTTCGTTTCCATCAGGGCCAGCGCCGTGTCCATCAGGATGAGGACGCCCGTTCGACCGATTCCGGCCGAACAGTGCACGATGATTGGCGGATTAGCTGCGCTGATATATCTGCAATAAATTAAACAATTTAGAAACTGCAAATCGAATCGAATCAAAGACAAAAACAAAATCTTATTTTTTTTATTTTATATTTTTGATGTCAAGTTCGATATCTGCGACTACATTTTAGTAAACCTTGAGAGATTTATTGCTTGTTACATTATCAAATGCATTTTTGCTGTCTTTCATAATCGCCATTTTGGCCACCATCTTGGATTTAACATTTTGCATGTTTGAAGTTATATTTGAGAACAAAACGTTATTTTTTTGAGCATAAATTTCCCGAAGCGAATTTTTTTCAGAGACGGAGCAAAATTTCGTAGAGATTTCTACACATTATAATTATTAGTGTTGAATAATCAAAATTTGCCGTATATTTTTTTAGATAATACTCAAGTTATAATTATTATAAATACGCATCGACCTTCGATAAGATTTCACTGTATTAAAAAAAAAAGAATACAAATACTGAAATTTTAACAACATTTTGTGAGTGAAAATTTGAGTATTTAACGATGAAAATAATTGTAATATAGTGAAAATCTGTAAAAATGCGTCGCTTGATACCGATATTGCAAATTATAAAAGTTTGAAAATAAAAAGAAATCGTTGTTTTAAACATTTGTTAGACAGTTATTGTAATCAATCTATTCAAAATTTCGAGCCGTGTGACTGAAATATTGCAAAGAATGAAAATAGAAGTATATTTTAAAATACGGGACTTTGTGAAAAATTTCATATTTGTCAAAATTTTTTAAAAATCTGTTCAAGCTTTTTTTACACCTAGTTTTGAGTATGGATCTCGCAATAGAGAACGCTAAGGTAAAGCGGTTGAGCAAACAATTTGATTTGACTTAAAAAAAAAATGTAATTAAAATTTTAGAATTAAAGAGATAAAAAAACTAAATTTCTATCTTTAAGAATTTAAAAAAAATACTAATTCTAAAAAAAAATACAAAATAAAATTAATGCTCAAAAATTCAAAAAACCGATTCAAAGTTTAAAACTGAAATATTCAAAAATTTAAAAATGTTAATGTTCTGGAATGCTTCTGGAATGCAATGGAATGTTAAATGCTGAAGGTCAAAATTCTCAATTTTAAGAGTTCAAAAATTCAAAAATGACCTAAAATAAAATTCCATACTTCTAGATTATAAAATTATAAAATACGAAAAATCAAAAATTAAAAAATTCTTAGATTCAGAATTCTAAAATTCTAAAATTTTAAAATTCTGAAATTCTAAAATTCTAAAATTTTGAAATTCTAAAATTCTGAAATTCTAAAATTCTAAAATTCTGAAATACTAAAATTCTAAAATTAAAGATTTAAAAATTTAAAAATTCAAAAATTCTGAAATTCAAAAATTCTAAAACTCTTAAACTCTAAAACTCTAAAATTCTAAAATTTTAAAATTCTAAAATTCTAAAATTCTTAAGTTCTAAAATTCTAAAATTCTAAAATTCTAAAATTCTAAAATTCTAAAATTCTAAAATTCTAAAATTCTAAAATTCTAATATTCTAAAATTGTAAAATTGTAAAATTGTAAAATTGTAAAATTGTAAAATTGTAAAATTGTAAAATTGTAAAATTGTAAAATTGTAAAATTGTAAAATTGTAAAATTGTAAAATTGTAAAATTGTAAAATTGTAAAATTGTAAAATTGTAAAATTGTAAAATTGTAAAATTGTAAAATTGTAAAATTGTAAAATTCTAAAATTCTAAAATTGTAAAATTGTAAAATTGTAAAATTGTAAAATTGTAAAATTGTAAAATTGTAAAATTGTAAAATTCTAAAATTCTAAAATTCTAAAATTCTAAAATTCTAAAATTCTAAAATTCTAAAATTCTAAAATTCTAAAATTCTAAAATTCTAAAATTCTAAAATTCTAAAATTCTAAAATTGTAAAATTGTAAAATTGTAAAATTGTAAAATTGTAAAATTGTAAAATTGTAAAATTGTAAAATTGTAAAATTGTAAAATTGTAAAATTGTAAAATTGTAAAATTGTAAAATTGTAAAATTGTAAAATTCTAAAATTCTAAAATTCTAAAATTGTAAAATTGTAAAATTGTAAAATTGTAAAATTGTAAAATTGTAAAATTGTAAAATTGTAAAATTGTAAAAATCTAAAATTCTAAAATATAAAATACTAAAATATAAAATTCTTAAATATATAATTCTAAAATTCTAAAATTTTAAGATTCCAAAATTCTAAAATTCTAAAATTTCATAATTCTAAATATTTTAAATCCTATGATTATAAAATTCTAAAATTCTTAAAATTCCATTTTTTTTTACTTTAAATTCTAAAATTCTTTAATTCTAAAATCCTATGATTGTAAAATTGTAAAATTCTATAATTAAAAAATTTTTAAATTCTAAAATTCTTTAATAAAAAATTTAAAATTGCAAAAATTCTAAAAAAATCAAAACCTAAAGCTCCAAAAATTCTAATATTTTAAAATTCAACAATTATACATTCTAAAAATGTTATAATTCTAAAATCTTCAAGTCAAAAATTCAATAATTCCAAAATTCTCATATTGAAAAAAAATTAAATTAAAAAATATTTAATTCTATAATTTTAAAATTGAAAAATTGTTTAATTCTCAAAATTTAAAAATCTTTAATTCCGAAAATTCTAATATTGTAAAATTCTAAAATTATACATTATAAAATTCTAAAAATATTTTAAATTCTTAGTTTTTGAATTCCAAAATTCTAAAATGCAGTAAATCAAAAACAATTTAAATTGTTGAAATTTTTTAGCTCTTTTAGACAAAAAATCTTTTAAAAGCTTTAAATTATTAAAGCTTTAAATTTATTAATGTTTTATTTGAATTAATTTTTATTTTTTGTACTTTCAAATTAACTTCTTCAAAAAAATAATGCTTTAAATATTATCAAAATTTTTGAACTGTTTAAAATCATTAAAAAAATGATCTATTGAAATTTAGGTTTTTATATTCCTTGGTATTTTTAATTTTTTTACCTTTCGTCCCATTTAAACGCGAGTAATGAGAGGCCGTAAGAGCAATGTCGTACCGCCCTTTTCAAATGTTGCTCCAGAATCGCTGTGTTTTTGAAAACAAGCTTCGAAGACAAATCGAGATTTTTGCGATCGTAGGTCGTAATTTGTGGATGGTAGA
The DNA here is from genome assembly GCF_016801865.2 of Culex pipiens pallens. Taxonomy (NCBI): domain Eukaryota; kingdom Metazoa; phylum Arthropoda; class Insecta; order Diptera; family Culicidae; genus Culex; species Culex pipiens. The sequence goes on from NC_068939.1 coordinate 18,580,843, forward strand.
TCGACAAATTACGATGAAATGATCTCAATCGACAAATTACGACTTACTGTTGCCAAATTACGATCTAGTAACATGCGAGTTGAATCAAGGCACAATCCAAACTTACTGATGCACCGACGTCGACGACGGCATATCGTTCGGACTCTCGTCGCTGTCGGTGTGGACGACGCGTCGTTCCGACATGTCCAGCCCGCCGTTGTCGTCCATCGTCCGCAGCTTGACGTTCTTCAAGCTGGCCTCGATCTCCTGCAGCAGGGTGGTATTCCGCGCCGCCCGGACCTTCTCGGTAAACTGCAGAAACAGATCCGGATCGGCCGGAACGCCGTGATCCGGCCAGGCCAGGTACTGCATGTGCTGAATTACGCGCGTTTCTTTCGACTTTTCGTCCGTCATGACCAGATCCCGAAACACGAAACTGCCCGTTTCGTCCGGCTTCTCGCTAAGACACTTGATGGAGAATCCTTCCGACAGCTGGAGCGGTTCCTCGTCCGCCGATGGCCAGTACTGGTGGCATTTCGGGCGACCTCGTTCCATGACTGTCGTTAGCATGACCACCAAGTGGCTGCTCTCTTGCTGGACCATGCGCCAAAAATCGTTGACGGTCGTCGAAAGTGGCCCCTGGGTTGCGATGTACCGGTTGATCGTTCCGCTCGGCGGAATCTCCATGTTGACGTAGTTTGCGTTGATGTAGTCACCACTTTCGGCGTTCAGCAGCACAACCCTTGTACAATCATCTGAAGATAGGATAGAGTTAGTTAATCTTTCAAAACCCAATAACTAACAGCATCACTCACAAGGCGAAATATCCCGGTAGCGATTCTTGTTGACGTTCTCGTTCTTCCTGGCCTCCGTAATCGCCAGGTCCGCGTTCTTCCGGTACATCTGCTCGTACTGCGCCAGCAGCGACCCCGACGCCAAACCATCACTCAGCAGCAGAAGCGACTGCGTAAACAGTTGATCCCCGTTCAGTTCCGTCCCGCGCACGATGTCACACTCGTCCGGAACGTACTGATACAGCGGTTCCTCCTCCGAATAATCCACCAACGCGTTCGGCTTCAGCGTCAGCATCAACTCGCCACCCTGGCGGGACGCCCTAATCAGCGCCACGACCTGTTCGTGCATCATCGTGCCCACGTCGCGCCCATTTATCAGCACCAGCTGGTCACCCTCGCAGATTCGGGGCGTGCTGCGGTCCGCCGGAGTGTGCGGAGCCACGCGGGAAACCTGAATCGGGAGATTCAGGTCGACCCCGCCTTTGACGTTGAACCCGAAGCGGCCCTGCTCGTCGGCGACTAGCCGGATCGTGACGAGACCCTCCTCGTTGGGGACGACGTTTTCCGGGTTGTTGATGCCGTTGTAGGCCGGCGGGGAGTCGAACATGGTAGGAATCTGGGCATCGTACGTGCGGGCACAGTGCTCGATGAAGGTGGGACTGTTTTGGGAGACAAAGATGCCATGGTTTATTTACAATTCTGTAACTTTTTTCCATAAAAAAGACTTATTAAAAAGTACATATTTTGAAAGGTTTTTTGTCCAATATATTCTTAAGACGATTACAAAAGATTTTCAAAGCATTTTAAATCTTTACACTTTCCATTATGTATATCGATGCCCTTGTGCTCTAATGCTCTAAGCTTGTTGGGATTCCCGTCTATATAATAGATGAGAGCAAAAAGGCATTAATATTTATCTATTTTGGTCATATTTGCATAATTTACGTAACAAAAACTTTGGCGATTTAATGACTCTCCATCGTATTGATCACACTTCTCATACAAATTTTAAAAAATATAAATTAATGGACCGTGACGGAGTCTTCATCTCTTTCCCTTCATAATAGTTTTATGTTATATTCAAATGATCGGTTTTATAGAGTTTTCCAGAACAAATTAGACGGCTACCTTCATGATTTACCATACTATTGAGCAATAGTGTTCCAGTGTTCCTTATGCTAAATAAGGGGGTTGGATCAATCGGTAGAAAAACGATCGGTCGAATGCTGAATGGCAGAAATTTCAATCGGCAGAAAACTAAATGGCCAAATATTTAACGGTAGAAAAGGGCAATTGGCAGAATTTTAAATGGCAGAAAAGGTCAATAAGCAGAAAATTAAAAAGACGAAAAATCAAAAGGCATAACAACTAAAGGCCAGAAAAGTTAAATGGCAGAAAGTTGACTGGCAGAAAAAAATAAATAGCAGAAAGTTAAACAGCAGAAAAATCAAATGACAGAATAGTAAGTCGGCAGAAATATTAAATGGTAGAGTAGTTAGATGGCAGAATAATTGAATGGCAGAAACATTATTTGGCAGAATATTTCAATGGCAGAATAATTTATTGGCAGAATAGTCATATGGAAGGAGAGTTGAATGACAGCATAGCAAAATGGCAGAAATGGGCATAATAAACATTAAAATTTCCTGATGACTTGGATAAAATTAAATAGCAGAAAATTAAATGGCAGAAAGTTAACCAGCAGAAAAAATAAATGGTAGAATAGTTAGTCGGTAGCGTTGACAGCAGAATTAAATGGCAGAAAAGTTAGTTGGGGACCATCCATAAACCACGTAGATACATAAGGGGGGGAGTGGGTATGGCGATTGTCCACGCTCCATACAAAAAAGTTTTTTTTGTATGGTCAATTGTCCCCGAGGGGGGGCGGTTCAAGTTTTCCAAAAAAGTGTCCACGTGGTTTATAGATGGTCCCTTGGCAGAGTATTTGAACAGCAGAATATTAAAATGGCAGAATAATTATATGGGAAGTTAGTTGAATGGCAGAAAATTAATGCGCAGAAAAACATTAAATTTTCCGGATAACTCAAATTTTAAAAAAATACAAAAAAACGCATTTATAAAATTAAAATTGTGGGAATTCAAAATCATAAATTTTTAAAAAATCAGAAATTAGAAATCAATACATAGGATATTTGAAAATTCAAATTTTTTTAACAATTTTAATTTTAAAATAAGAAATATTCTTAAGTACAAAATAAAAAATATAAAATAAAAATTAAGAATTTTAAAACTGAAAAATACTTAATCAAATCAGAGTTCAAAAAATGTATAAATGCAAAAATAAATGCAAAACTACCTATGAAAAATATATAAAAAAGATTGAGAATTAAAAAAAATATTGGAAGACAAACATTATAAATTTTAAAGAAAAAAGTGTCACAAATACATTATTACACAGTAATTCCATTTGAAAAGAGCCTATATCGAAAAAAAAGTTCTCCGATCGGGCTGAAAATTTTCCTGGGGGTTCCTTGGCCAAAATAATTAGACCCGTATTTTTTATTTGACCTTTAGGGTGACCTACATCGTGCTAGGGTGGTTCGAAAAATGGCAATTTTCGTCATTTTTCGCAAATACCTCTTTTTTCAATCATATCTCCGCGCCATTTAATCCGATTTTAGCTGTCTTAGACGCAAAAGAAAGGTGATGAGTTTGGCTATTTGAGAAAAAAAGTAAGAAGTTTCAAAAATCTAGCTTAACATTTGAAATAGTCGCATGAAAACTTAAAATGGCGTTTTGACCGTGTCTGGACCAAAGAGCCTATGTCTGAAAATATTTTTATCGGATTCCTCGGAAAATTTCACAAAACTTATAAAAAAATTGGCGATGTCAAACCGTACGTTTCGGAGATACGATTTTTTGAAAATAAAAACTGAGTTTTTCGACGTGCCACGCGCAAAAACTGAAAAATGACGAAATCGGTAAAAAATCAACTTTTTCTACTAAAACTGCGATAACTTTAAAATTTCAGCGATGACCTATACATGTTATGGTACCGTAAACCGGGGTGACTTTGATAGGATTTCAATTTGTTTTTAGAATATTTTCCAACAGGTAAGGTTATTCTTAAGATTATTATTTTTAAAACATGTACTGGGGTAGGCCACACAAAGTCCATGCACTATTTTGGAAAAAAGTTTTTTCAATAGTGTTTAGAAAAATAGTTACGTTAAAAATTCTTGGTTTTAATTCCGGGGTGACTTTGATAGTCATAGTTTTTCTTGTTAAAATCATATTTAAGATGTTCAAACTTTATTTGTACGTTAAATGTACCATCACTAAAGTAGCTGATATAGTTTGTAAGAAAAAAAATCAATGTTTATATTAAGTTAACTAAGTTTATAAGCTTTTTAACAAAATACATATAAATTCGCAATTCGCAATTCGCAATTTTCAGTGTAAGAACGGGCCTTGACCGATCTTATGCACTAGGTTCCCGACGAACACGCACTGCCCTTACACCTACATCTCACCCTTGCTCTGAGTCAGTACGAGCAGCACGCTAGAACACGCTTTGAGTGTTCGTGCCAGGCATGCACACCTTCTTTTCCGGTTACGCATTTTAACTCGGCCGGGGGTGGTACATTACGTAGGGTTTGATGTAAGTATAAGCGCCTAACCATTTAAAGTGTGCCTATCAACTTTCATTAAAGCAAAAACTATTTTAGTTTTATTTTGAATTCAAAAACTAATTGTTATTTACTGTGTTTTGTTTTCTCCTGAAATCTTCCCTATTGTTGAGTCGTGTTTATCTGTTGCTTTTTCTTTTGTCGCGGTGTTTTGTTACAATTTTTGGTCCTAAGCATTTTATAAAAGTTTTTCAAAAGTACAATAGTAATATTTGTGTTAATTCTTTGATCATTCCAAAAATTAAGTAAGGGCTCGAACCTCATTTGTTTGAAGAAAAGGGTGAAGATTGAAAACATTGGACAGTGAAAGAAATATACTGTGTAAAGAATCAATAGTGAAAGAAAGATAGTAATTTATGAAGCAGATAAAGAAATTAACAACAGTTAATAAATAGAGGTAACAAACAAGGTTGGATAGTATTGAGGGCAATTCACAGGGAAGATGAGAAATTATTCAAATAGATAAATAAAGAAAAGGCACATGATAAACAAAATTGATATCGTTGCCAAATTAAGGGAAAGCAGACAGTTTGTTACAGCAGCATCAATTGGTAAAATAGAGTGGAAAAGCGTTGAGAAATAAGAGAATCAAATGAGTAAAATCGAAATCAAATGGAGGATAGTAAACAGAAGCCGCGTTAGAAAATCAGTGAAACAAAATAAACAGAAAATAGGTGGTAGCTGCAATGAAAAGAAGAGAAACCCCGTTCTGCGATGCTCAGGTACATCCACAGCAGTTGACTCAACATACTGCGAATCAAAACAATACCGTCTACAATCACAAATTACTTCCCTGTCCCACATTGGCGCGCCCCTTTCTTTTAGCCGTCTCGATTCTGACCCACGGCGGTCAAAGGTTTACGAGCCGTTTCCACAGGCCACCAGCTAGGTCATCATGAAAACCAAGCCAACGTGGAGGTAAGAAAATAGGACACTTGCAAGGAACCAGAGCTATACTGTCTTGATCAAGTATGATCTAACAGGACTACGGACGTAGTCAGTGACGCTCCTTCCAGGATGTTCCTCGCCTGAGCGTCAACTGAAGAGGTATCATCAGCATCATTCGCACTTGGCCTGCAACAAAATACATATAAATTTTAGGTAAAATTGTTAAAAAGTCGGAATTTTGCCTGAAATTTGTTAAAAATAGTTTTGTTTATAAAATTATCGATTTATATTGCATTTTAAACTGAATTCGAAGCACGAATCACAAGTTTTCACATTTTACATGAAATTTGTTCAACTGAATTTGCCTATAAATTTGGAGATTTTTTTTAATTGTGTTTCAAAAACACATATTATTTATTATTTATAAACTTATTTAATTTTCTCCTAGTGGAAAATTGCCCAAAGAATCCGAAAATGCATTCCGTTTTCCGATTAAAAATCATGTTCATTGAGAAAATCATGATACTTTGAGAAGTTTAAAATAATGACTTTCATCCACATTTTCTTAACTATAGTTAACTAACTTTATAAACTTTTCAAAAATTTATGAAAAGTTCTTCATGAGGTACTTTGAACACTTCTCTACCACGGTCAGTATGTTTCTGAACCATTCCTTACGTATTTTAATTGTACTCTTCATTATGCGGAAAAATCGCAAACCTATCAAAGTCACCCCGGCTATCAAAGTCACCCCGTTTTACGGTACTAAAAGTTGCGCCTTTCAATTACGAAAATTTTGATATCCAAACATCTATAAGTCAAATTTTAAAGTTATGGCAGTTTTAGTAGAAAAAGTTGATTTTTTGCCGATTTCGTCATTTTCCTGTCTTTGCACGTGGCGCGTCGAAAAACTTAGTTTTTATTTTCAAAAAATCATACCTCAAAAACGTACGGTTCGGCATCGCCAATTTTTTGATAAGTTATGTGAAATTTTCCGAGGAATCCGATAAAAATATTTTCAGACAAAAGGCTCTTTGGTCCAGACACGGTCAAAACGCAAAAAAAAAATATATAGTAATTTTTCGTCTATTTTTTTTCGGGTCTGTGGCCCCAAAATTAAAATATTGCCAACAGTCTAACAGTGCCCAATGCAGACATGCATCGACACTAAGAGCTCTTCTTAACCGCACTCAGCTTGTTCTGGTTGGCATTTACGTTTAAAGTAATGTCGTCTTGTTTTAAGCATGAATAATGTGTAGAAAACATTGGTTCATTGGAAAAACCGACCTCAGGTATATTTTCATGTGATTGTTCTCAAAAGCTCTCAAGAAGAACGTCTTAAGAGCTCTTTGAGTGCACTTAACGGTTCTTACCCACACTTGGTTTATAATATAGCCTCTCGGGGTCTTCGGGAGCCTCAAAGATTAGCGTAATTAGTATACTCTAAACACTGGCATAACATGCTGGGAATCATCTACGCCAAATGCTAAACAAGTTCTTCTAAAAGAGGAGTTAGAGCGGATGCACGTCTGGCCCAATGTATTCGAAATAGTTTACAATCAAGTATTAAAATGTTTTTAATGAAAATTTATATATTCAGTAATTTTTTTTGCACCCGTTTTTTTTTTGGGAATTGTTGAACACAAACCTTGGACGAAAACTGATCTCTCCGATTTTTTTTTCAGAAGCACACGATTGAGTATTAAGGGTTAAAAATTTGAAATAAAAAAACAGGTAAAAAATTGTCTAAACCATCACCTTTTCAAGAAACTCTGTTTGTAAAATTCTGATAACTCGTGTAGAATGTATACAAAATTTGGGTATATTACTTAAAATATAACTTCAAAAATATTCCAAATGTTATTTCATTTTTTGTAATATAAGATGGCGGTAAAAATGGTGGCATTTAAAAATGTTTGATTTTATTTTATGTTTTTTACGGTTTTGAATTCAAGAAATTTGTATTTCTATTATATTGAAGAATAAAAAAAGGATTGTACAACTATAGAACTAAATATAAGATTCGCAATTCGCAATTTTCAGTGTAAGAACGGGCCTTGACCGATCTTATGCACTAGGTTCCCGACGAACACGCACTGCCCTTACACCTACATCTCACCCTTGCTCTGAGTCAGTACGAGCAGCACGCTAGAACACGCTTTGAGTGTTCGTGCCAGGCATGCACACCTTCTTTTCCGGTTACGCATTTTAACTCGGCCGGGGGTGGTACATTACGTAGGGTTTGATGTAAGTATAAGCGCCTAACCATTTATAGTGTGCCTAACAACTTTCATTAAAGCAAAAACTGTTTTATTTTTAGTTTGAATTCAAAAACTAGTTGTTATTTTACTGTGTTTTGTTTTCTCCTGAAATCTTTCCTAGTGTTGAGTCGTGTTTTTATGTTGCTATTTCTTTTGTCGCGGTGTTTTGTTACAATTTTGGTCCTAAGCATTTTATAAAAGTTTGTCAAAAGTACAATAGTAATATTTGTGTTAATTCTTTGATCACTCCAAAAAATGAGTAAGGGCTCGAACCTCATTTGTTTGAAGAAAAGGGTAAAGATTGAAAACAATGGACAGTGAAAGAAATATACTATTTGAAGAATCAATAGTAAAAGAAAGATAGTAATTTATGAAGTAGATAAAGAAATTAACAACAGTTAATAAATAGAGGTAACAAACAAGGTTGGATAGTATTGAGGGCAATTTATAGGCCCAAATTTGAATATTGGCCCAAAAAGAATATTGAATTATTCAAATAGACAAATAAAGAAAAGGCACATGATAAACAAAATTGACTGCCAAATTAAGGATTGATTGATTGATTGATTGGGAAGGGGGAAAGCAGGGAAAGCAGAAAGTATGTTACAGCAGCATCAATTGGTAAAATAGAGTGAAAAAGCGTTGAGAAATAAGAGAATCAAATGAGTAAAATGGAAATCAAATGGAGGATAGTAAACAGAGCCGCGTAAGAAAATCAGTGAAACAAAATAAACAGAAGATAGGTGGTAGCTGGAAATGGAAAGGAGAGAGGAAACCCCGTTCTGCAACGTTCAGGTACATCCACAGCAGTTGACTCAACATACTGCGAATCAAAACAATACCGTCTACAATCACAAATTACTTCCCTTTCCCACATTGTCGCGCCCCTTTCTTTTAGCCGTCTCGACTTTGACCCACGGTGGTCAAAGGTTTACGATCCGTTTCCACAGGCCACCAGCTAGGTCATCATGAAAACCAAGCCAACGTGGAGGTAAGAAAATAGGACACTTGCAAGGAACCAGAGCTATACTGTCTTGATCAAGTATGATCTAACAGGACTACGGACGTAGTCAGTGACGCTCCTTCCAGGATGTTCCTCGCCTGAGCGTCAACTGAAGAGGTATCATCAGCATCATTCGCACTTGGCCTGCCAACTATAGAACTAAATATAAGAACTAAAGAATTTCATATATTTGAAGAAAAAATAACAATCAACTCACTCATCACCCTGCTGCTCCCACGCCTTCCTCGGAATCGACGGCGTCTTCGATGTGACCTTGTCGTACCCGGCCCGGCTGCCCTTCGTCAACGACAACAGCGAGAGCTGATTCTTCCCGTTGCCATTACTATTCCCACCACTTCCGTTACTTCCCTCACCACCACCACCACCACCGTTCAGCAGCGGTGACTGCGGCTGGCTTGCACTGAGCATCATTCGTTTACTGGGCGATCGGATAAAGATCTTGGCCACCTTGCCGCGCTGGCGGCTCTCCTGGACGGCTTGCAGTTCGGTGCGGCCGGAATAGTGGAATCTACGGAACGAGGGAATAATGTTGTTTCAACAGGAATTGATCTTTAACTCTGTTGTTGGGCAACCTACCTAGAACCTAAGGTTAATGGCAGGAATCGTGGTGAACGGTGCGGTCGTTGCAGTCTGAAAAACGAGTGATGCTCGACGCAGGCCTTCCACAGTGACTTGGCGTTCCGGTGGGCACCCATGCTGAAGCCGAGCAGGGTGTCGTAGCTTTCCGACTGTGGGTAAGATCGTTACAGTGAGTTTGTTAGAGGTTACAGCTCAGAGGAGACACACTTACCGGTTCCCGGCGTAGCTGGATGAAGAAATCTTTCCGCTTGAAGGACACCTTGACCATTTTGGACCAGGAGAAGGTATTGATGCGAATACCGTTTTGGTAGACTAGTAAACCTATCGAGGACACTCCCAAGCTGAGTTCCTTGCCGGCCGAGTCCTAAAAATAAATTAGCACGCAACATTAGCATCAAAAGATCACCAACTCTACAAAAGACTCCCTTACCGTGGCCCGGTGGAAATCGATCCCGTACATGTCCAGCCGCTTGGCGTGCTCCAGGTAGTTGTACTCGGCGTCGGCCGGCAGCTGGCCGCGGTGTAGCTTGTGCAGCTCCGATATCCGGTGCTCGGTGTCCTCGTTCTGCTCGGGGAGTAGCTGCATGTCGGCCAGATAGCCGTGGGTGTGCTCCAGCGGGTTGTAGTCGCCCAGTTCAGCTGAGGAGTTCAGAGAATAAATTTGTGAAAATTGTAATTAAATTGTCCAATTTGAATTCATTAAATTTCATTAAAATCAAGAATGGTTGATTCTTCATATTCCGGAAGAGTTTATTTTTTTTGAAATGCTTGAGTTTTTTTTAAATGCTAAACATGCTTAAAATTCTTTAAATTTTTTTTTCAATTTTAAAATTAATGCAATTCTGGAAACTATTTTCTTTATTCTTGAAATTCTTGATATTCTTAAAATACTTAAAACTCTTAAAAATTCTTTTTTTTAAATTAAATTTCTTTAAAAAATTTGATATTTCTAATTTTTAAAATTATTATATTCTTAAAATTCTCAAAATTCTCAACATTCTTAAAATTCTCAAAATTCTTAAAATATTTACTAAATTCCCGAAATTCTTGAATTTTTTTAAAAAATTTAAAACTTCTCATGTTCTTAAAATTCTTGCAACTCTTAAAATTCTTAAAATTCTCGAAATTCTTGAAATTCTTAAAATTCCTCCAGTTTTTAAAATTCTTAAAATTATTGATTTTTTTGAAATGAATGAAATTCTTTAAATTATTCAAATTCTTGAATCTCTTGAAATTCTAAAAATTCTAGCAATTCTTGAAATTCTTAAAATTTATAAGATTTTCTATTTTTTTTATTCTTGAAATTCTTAAAATGCTTAAAATTCTTAAAATTCTTAAAAAAATTATTATTTTTGAAATTCTTAAAATTCTTAAAATGCTTAAAATTCTTAAAATTCTTAAAACTCTTAAAATGCTAAAAATTCTTAAACTTCTTAAAATTCTTAAAATTCTCATAATTCTTAAAATTCTTAACATTTTTAAAAAAATTAAAAATCTTTAAAATTCTTAAAATTCTTAAAAATTTTAAAATTCTTAAAATTCTTAAAATTTTTAAATTTTTCAAAATTCTTAGAATTCTTAAAATTTTTAAAATTCTTAAAATTTTTAAAATTCTTAAAATTTTTAAAATTCTTAAAATTCTTAAAATTCTTAAAATTCTTAAAATTCTTAAACTTCTTAAAATTCTTAAAATTTTTAAAATTCTTAAAATTCTTAAAATTCTTAAAATTCTTAAAATTCTTAAAATTCTTAAAATTCTTAAAATTCTTAAAATTCTTAAAATTCTTAAAATTCTTAAAATTCTTAAAATTCTTAAAATTCTTAAAATTCTTAAAATTCTTAAAATTCTTAAAATTTTTAAAATTCTTAAAATTCTTAAAATTCTTAAAATTCTTAAAATTTTTAAAATTTTTAAAATTCTTAAAATTCTTAAAATTCTTAAAATTCTTAAAATTCTTAAACTTCTTAAAATTCTTAAAATTCTTAAAATTCTTAAAATTCTTAAAATTCTTAAAATTCTTAAAATTTTTAAAATTCTTAAAATTCTTAAAATTCTTAAAATTCTTAAAATTCTTAAATTTTTTAAAATCCTTAAAATTCTTATAATTCTTAGGATTCTTAAAATTCTTAACATTCTTAAAATTCTCAAAATTCTTAACATTCTTAAAATTCTTAAAATTCTTAAAATTCTTAAAATTCTTAAAATTCTTAAAATTCTTAAAATTCTTAAAATTCTTAAAATTCTTAAAATTCTTAAAATTCTTAAAATTCTTAAAATTCTTAAAATTCTTAAAATTCTTAAAATTCTTAAAATTCTTAAAATTCTTAAAATTCTTAAAATTCTTAAAAATCTTAAAATTCTTAAAATTCTTGAAATTCTTGGAATTCTTAAAATTCTTGAAATTCTTAAAATTCTTAAAATTCGTGAAATTCTTAAAATTCTTAAAATTCTTAAATTCTTAAATTCTTAAAATTCTTAAAATTCTTAAAATTCTTAAAATTCTTAAAATTCTAAAAATTCTAAAAATTCTTAAAATTCTTAAAATTCTTAAAATTCTTAAAATTTATAAAATTCTTAAAATTCTTAAAATTTATAAAAATATTAAAATTCTTAAAATTCTTGAAATAAAATATAATAAAATATGCAAGAAAATCTAAAAATAGTAAAACATTTAAAAATATGAAAAAATGCAAAAAAACAAATTTTAGAATTGCAAAAATTGTAAAAAATTTTAAAATTAAAAACTAAAAAATGAAAAGTATACATATTTTAAAAACTGTTAAAAATATCAAAATTGTAAAGCATGTAAAAAATGTAAACAAATGTAAAACTTGTAAAAATTGTAAAAATTCTATATTTAAAATTGAAAAATAAAAAATAAATAAAAAAAATAATTATAGATTATAAAAATTCTAAAATAAAAAAATATGAGAAAATATGAAAATTGTAAATCATTTAAAAAAAGCAAAAATTGCAAAAATCGTTAAAATTGTAAAAAATGTAAAAAAATTAAAAATTGTAAAACCTGTAAAAATTAAAAGCTTAAAAAAATTAAAATTCAAACAATTTCAAAATTGTAAAAATTAAAAAAACTGTAAAAATTGTAACATTAAAAACTGAAAAATGTAAAAATGGTGAAAATTATAACAAATGTACAAATTGTAAAAACTGTTAAAATTTTCAAAATTGTAAATTAGGCCGATGCTAATATTTTTTAAGTTTTTGTCTCTCGGGTCTGGCCGGAGTCGAGGGGGGGCAAAAAAATAAAAAAATATAAATATTAAAATAACATGCCATAGTTTCAACATTTGCATGGAAAAAGTGTTTTAAAATGTATCTTACACTAGTTCAGTTGTTTTGCAATAAAAGTTTTCAAAAAATGTAAAATTTGACGAAAACAAAAATTTTAGCGAAAAAAAAACTTTAGTGATAGTAGACATCGAAAATTTTCAAAAATTCAAAAGATTTTTAAATCAACCCAAACATGCTAAAAATGATTCTAAACGCAGGGGAATTCATTTTAAATTGATTTTAACTAAATGCACTTAAATTTTCATGAAAATATTGAAGTTTTTTGAAAAAATATTTTTTTGCCCCCTGATTTTTCGGGCCAACTTTGAAGGGGAGGGGGGGGGGGGGGACAAAAACTTTAAATAAAATTTGTACTAGCCTTATGTAAAAAAAAGTAAATGTTGAAAAAAAATGTAACATCGTGACAATAATTCTTAAAAATTCTAAAATTTTGGAAATACAAAAATTCAAAATATTAGAAATTTATAAATTTTTAAAAATCATTTTCTTCGGAAATTTTAATTTGCCATCGGGTACCCAATTTTTCCCAAAAGTCTGTTTGACACAAAATTTTGACCAAATTGCAAGGCTGAAAATTTTTGAGAAACACGTAATTTTTCGAGAGTTAAGAAATAAAAGGGGTCGTACAGTAAATGGACTTCAGATTCTTTCACATCATTTATCACATTTAAAACTTTGGACTGATTTTCACGAAATTCGAAGAGAGATGATTTTCAAAAATAAAATATAATAATAATAATTAATACTCACACTGCACTGTGTAACTAGCGAGCAGACAGGCGGTGTTCAGCCCCACCGGAAGTTTCCCCCTGAAAATATCGCGCTTTATCTGCAGATAAAACTGATATCTCGTATACTCTTCGTGTAATCGGCTCGGATCGGTCACGTAGAACTTGACCCGGAACGAGAGCGTCGCGCACGCCTCCCCGGACAGCCGGACCGAGTTCCACTGCTTCCGGAAGGGTTTTTTCGGATCGAGCCACCGTCCCGGGCCCACCAGCAATCCCGCATTGGCATTGGCGGCGCCACTTCCGGAACTGCCGGAACTCCCGTTGTCACCGACGACATCGACGACCACCGGCTTTCCCTTGGAGCTGCTGCTGCATTTCGGTTGAAACTGAAGCCCAAAGTAGTCCCGCTCGGAGAGTTCCAGATGGCGGAAGACCTGCTCCAGCAGCTCGTGGCCCTTGGCCTTTTTCTCTAGCTGGAAGGTGTGGGTGGTGTCATCGAGAAAGAGAACCGTCACGGCTTTGGTCGTCGACGCCGCCAGGGAGGACGCGGCTTTCTTGTCGCGCGCCAGCTCGGCACTTCTCACTTTGTACGTTCCGCTGAAACCACCGATCCGGACCCGCTCAAGCATCGCAGCAGGCCATAGCAGCGGTGCCGGCGGCCTCGTCGTCGTCGTGGTCGGCGTCCACCGGCGTCGAACGCGGGGTGATGCGTTTTTCTGCGTGAAAAAAGACAAAAATATAAATTTATGTTAACTTTTTTTTACTGCTGTTACGCTCGTTTTTAGAATGACGAATATTAGAATTAGAATTTTATTGAAATGAAAAAGTTTTGACGACATTTAGTTAGCTTTATATCACAATTATTAAATTTCCCAAAATTCGTATTTATTTTAAATTAAATAAAGAGAAGAAGGGTCATAAAATTTGCAAACGAATAATGATCTTTTGAATAAAAATAGAAATCTTATTCCAAATCCCAAATTTAATATTTGACTCGTTGGATGAAATTCATAATTAAATCGGCTCGAAAAATAATATTACAAAAAAACATGCTTCAAAATTTCAACGAAACTCAAGTACAATCAGCTTAAATATGTTTAACATACATTCCACTGCGTATAGAATAATTTTCAACATGTTTGGGTTTATTTCAAAAATATTTTGAATTTTAGTGAATTCACAAAAAAAAAAATGTTTTTGTCAAATCTTACATTTTCTAAAACTGATTTTTTTAAAACAACTGACAACAACAGTGTAAAATGCATTTCAAAACACATTTTTCATTCAAATGCTAAAACTTAGGCTTGTTCAGGGTTTTTAAAATATCAAAATATTTGCTCTCAGCAACTACAATTATTCCGCCTGAATATTCATGCCTCAAATTAAACTGCTCTTCTCTTCTTATTGACACTCTCAGCGTCGAACACGTTTTCGTGTTTACACACTCGCGATTAACATTTTCCTCAGTCACTCTCAGTCCCGCTTCCACGATCATGCTACCGCAACAGCGTTTAACCACAAAAGCCGCCACAAAACCAATTTCGCAAACGCAGCTTAACGGGACGTCATGCGTGGTCGGCTCCTAATCGCCAACACTCATAAAAATCAACACATTAATGCTACTTGAAAATTCACGTAACTCCAATTTGCGGCTAGCCAAGCTTGATAGACCCGTTTTACGTGACACACGTAAAAACAATGTGAATGCGTTCTGGAAAAAAAAATACATTCACGTTGAAGTTATGTGAAAAACTTTATGATATTTTTCCACTGGGGTTTTCCGTGTAACTTTCATGAGCTTTTTCACGTAACTTCAACGAAATCATTTTCTTAGTGTCTCATCTGACAGATGAAGTTTACGTGAACGATTTAGTATGAAAAATATGGAGAACGATGAAGATCTGCTGATCTCATTAGAGTTACAAAATTTCATGGACGGTAAGTTATCAAAATACCCAGATAAGCTTCTAAACATTTAATTAATTATTTAAAACAGCTTCGCAGAAAAAACAATCCGATCAACAGAGACCGCAACGCTTAATTAATCAACAGACCAAGATCAAAAATCCGGTCAATCTGATCCAGGTTGCCACACCGGAAACTGGTCAAGTGTTTGGCCATCCGCAGCCGGCGGATTTAAACCGTGGCCGTCAAATGCAGCAGATTAACCAGGACCTGGCACAACAACTGGCCATTTCCAACAGTTCCCAGTTGGCCAAGGTCGGGAGCTTGGGCAACCTGATCCAGGTCGCCACACCGGAAACTGGTCAAGTTTTTGGCCATCAGCAGTCGGACAATTCCGAACAGTATCGAGTTAAAGGCGCGACTTTGTCTGATCTTCGGAAGCAGCGTAGAAGGATTCAAACCAACAACGAAGAGGTCACCGCGAGCCGGCAACACAGGCCAATTAGCCTGAACCTGACACAGCAGCTGACCCAGGTCGGGAGTTCGGGCAATCTGATCCAGGTTGCCTCGCCGGGAGCTGGTCAGGTGTTTGTCCATCAGCAGTCGGACGATTCCGAAGAGGTTAGTATTTCAATACGCGTGATTGTAAACAAACAGTTCTTCAGCAACTTTGTTTTCTATTTGTCCAACTACAGAACACCGGACGCCGTCAACTCCGGCCAAGTAACCAGAACCTGAAACAGCAGCTGACCCAGGTCGGATGCTCGGGCAATCTGATCCAGGTTGCCTCGCCGGGAGTTGGTCAGGTGTTTGGCCATCAGCAGTCGGACGATTCCGAACAACAACAAATAAAGGTTGAATACCATCACGGTGAGGTCGTCGCGCGCCATCAACTCCGGCCAAGTGACCAGAACCTGAAACAGCAGCTGACCCAGGTCGGGTGCTCGGGCAATCTGATCCAGGTTGCCTCGCCGGGAGCTGGTCAAGTGTTTGGCCATCAGCAGTCGGACGATTCCGAAGAGGTTAGTATTTCAATACGCGTGATTGTAAACAAACAGTTCTTCAGCAACTTTGTTCTCTATTTGTCCAACTACAGAACACCGGACGCCGTCAACTCCGGCCAAGTGACCAGAACCTGAAACAGCAGCTGGCCCAGGTCGGGAGCTCGGGCAATCTGATCCAGGTTGCCTCGCCGGGAGCTGGTCAGGTGTTTGGCCATCAGCAGTCGGACGATTCCGAACAACAACAAGTAAAGGTTGAGGTCGTCGCGCGCCATCAACTCCGGCCAAGTGACCAGAACCTGAAACAGCAGCTGGCCCAGGTCGGGAGCTCGGGCAATCTGATCCAGGTTGCCTCGCCGGGAGCTGGTCAAGTGTTTGGCCATCAGCAGTCGGACGATTCCGAACAACAACAAATAAAGGTTGAATACCATCACGGTGAGGTCGTCGCGCGCCATCAACTCCGGCCAAGTGACCAGAACCTGAAACAGCAGCTGACCCAGGTCGGGTGCTCGGGCAATCTGATCCAGGTTGCCTCGCCGGGAGCTGGTCAAGTGTTTGGCCATCAGCAGTCGGACGATTCCGAAGAGGTTAGTATTTCAATACGCGTGATTGTAAACAAACAGTTCTTCAGCAACTTTGTTCTCTATTTGTCCAACTACAGAACACCGGACGCCGTCAACTCCGGCCAAGTGACCAGAACCTGAAACAGCAGCTGGCCCAGGTCGGGAGCTCGGGCAATCTGATCCAGGTTGCCTCGCCGGGAGCTGGTCAGGTGTTTGGCCATCAGCAGTCGGACGATTCCGAACAACAACAAATAAAGGTTGAATACCATCACGGTGAGGTCGTCGCGCGCCATCAACTCCGGCCAAGTGACCAGAACCTGGAACAACAATTGGCCCAGTTCTTGAGGTTGCCTTCGCCGGGAACTGGTCAAGTGTTTGGCCATCAGCAGTCGGACGATTCCGAAGAGGTTAGTATTTCAATACGCGTGATTGTAAACAAACAGTTCTTCAGCAACATTGTTTTCTATTTGTCCAACTACAGAACACCGGGCGCCGTCAACTCCTGCCAAGTGACCAGAACCTGAAACAGCAGCTGGCCCAGGTCGGGAGCTCGGGCAATCTGATCCAGGTTGCCTCGCCGGGAGCTGGTCAGGTGTTTGGCCATCAGCAGTCGGACGATTCCGAACAACAACAAGTAAAGGTTGAGGTCGTCGCGCGCCATCAACTCCGGCCAAGTGACCAGAACCTGAAACAGCAGCTGGCCCAGGTCGGGAGCTCGGGCAATCTGATCCAGGTTGCCTCGCCGGGAGCTGGTCAAGTGTTTGGCCATCAGCAGTCGGACGATTCCGAACAACAACAAATAAAGGTTGAATACCATCACGGTGAGGTCGTCGCGCGCCATCAACTCCGGCCAAGTGACCAGAACCTGAAACAGCAGCTGACCCAGGTCGGGTGCTCGGGCAATCTGATCCAGGTTGCCTCGCCGGGAACTGGTCAAGTGTTTGGCCATCAGCAGTCGGACGATTCCGAAGAGGTTAGTATTTCAATACGCGTGATTGTAAACAAACAGTTCTTCAGCAACTTTGTTTTCTATTTGTCCAACTACAGAACACCGGACGCCGTCAACTCCGGCCAAGTGACCAGAACCTGAAACAGCAGCTGGCCCAGGTCGGGAGCTCGGGCAATCTGATCCAGGTTGCCTCGCCGGGAGCTGGTCAGGTGTTTGGCCATCAGCAGTCGGACGATTCCGAACAACAACAAGTAAAGGTTGAGGTCGTCGCGCGCCATCAACTCCGGCCAAGTGACCAGAACCTGAAACAGCAGCTGGCCCAGGTCGGGAGCTCGGGCAATCTGATCCAGGTTGCCTCGCCGGGAACTGGTCAAGTGTTTGGCCATCAGCAGTCGGACGATTCCGAAGAGGTTAGTATTTCAATACACGCAAATGTAAACAAACAGTTCTTCAGCAACTATGTTTTATTTTTTTTTTTTCAACTACAGAACGCTGGGCTCGATCAACACCGGGTGAGTCACCAGAACCTGACACAGCAGCTGGCCCAGGTCGGGAGCTCGGGCAATCTGATCCAGGTTGCCTCGCCGGGAGCTGGTCAAGTGTTTGGCCATCAGCAGTCGGACGATTCCGAAGAGGTTAGTATTTCAATACACGCAAATGTAAACAAACAGTTCTTCAGCAACTATGTTTTATTTTTTTTTTTCAACTACAGAACGCTGGGCTCGATCAACACCGGGTGAGTCACCAGAACCTGACACAGCAGCTGGCCCAGGTCGGGAGCTCGGGCAATCTGATCCAGGTTGCCTCGCCGGGAACTGGTCAAGTGTTTGGCCATCAGCAGTCGGACGATTCCGAAGAGGTTAGTATTTCAATACACGCAAATGTAAACAAACAGTTCTTCAGCAACTATGTTTTCTTTTTTTTTTTCAACTATAGAACGCTGGGCTCGATCAACACAGGCCGAGTCACCAGAACCTGAAACAGCAGCTGGCCCAGGTCGGGAGCTCGGGCAATCTGATCCAGGTTGCCTCGCCGGGAGCTGGTCAGGTGTTTGGCCATCAGCAGTCGGACGATTCCGAACAACAACAAGTAAAGGTTGAGGTCGTCGCGCGCCATCAACTCCGGCCAAGTGACCAGAACCTGAAACAGCAGCTGGCCCAGGTCGGGAGCTCGGGCAATCTGATCCAGGTTGCCTCGCCGGGAACTGGTCAAGTGTTTGGCCATCAGCAGTCGGACGATTCCGAAGAGGTTAGTATTTCAATACACGCAAATGTAAACAAACAGTTCTTCAGCAACTATGTTTTATTTTTTTTTTTCAACTACAGAACGCTGGGCTCGATCAACACCGGGTGAGTCACCAGAACCTGACACAGCAGCTGGCCATCATCAACAGTTCCCAATTGGCTCAGGTCGGGAGCTCGGGCAATCTCATCCAGGTGTTTACACCGGGAATTGCTCAAGCTACAATCCAGTCTCAGACTGCGGCCACACCGCAGAATATATACTACATTATCAACGGCGGAGGGACGGAAGAACCACAAACGTCGGCTAGCCAGCGGTCACCGTTGTTCACTCCTAACCTTTTGAAAACTCTTTTGACCAAAAGCTTGGAAGGGCTAGACATTTTGGACAAAGCCAAGATAGGAGAGCTATCTGAATCAAGACAAAATAAACTCGTGAAGATCATTGCCGAATATCACTGCAATCAGAAATCGAAGCTTACCAAAAGTGACCTCGAGCTGTATACGTTGGCTCTAACCACGCTGCTACCGAACGAAAAAGAGGTAAATGAAGGAGAACATGTTTTAAACCCAAATTAATCACAATGTAACCCAATCTTTATTTAGAACACGTACTTCATTCCTCGTGGCGGGGATCGCAAGAACCACGGCGGAAAGATAGCTAATAAGATTGGCAACTTGAAGCAAGCTGCGAAGAAGGACCAGGGAAAGGAAAACGCCCTCGCGAACAGCCTAAACGGAATCTCTGGCGGCGAAAGCGAAGACGAGGAGGACATCTGTGCGGAAACGAAGTGGCTCCTGGCGAATTGCGTCCCATGGACCACGGTTCTAGATAGGTGGCCAGCCAGTTTCGTGGACCGCAACAGGTACCTTCGAAATTGTATACAGGTTCCGAAATTGCTGAAGGATTTCCCCCATTATCAGGAACCTTGCGGATATCAACTGGTATGTTTTCCAAACTATATCTTAACCAAATCCATACGGATTTATTCAAAAGCCGTGGCTTTAGAACCTCCCAACGCGTAAAGTATTTTTCATTATCAACTTTCTTTTCATTAGGTCGACCTTGACTTCGAGCGTCTATTCCCGGACAAATCCAGCGGTATTGATCGATTAATTTCGATCTGCTCAGAGCTTCGCCCGTACATCAAAAAGAAGGCTGTCGATCCTTCTAAAATCAGGTTGCTTCAGCTTCTTGATAGTGAGGACAACGGTGTGTATTATTTTATTTATATAATTCTTTTTCATAGTTTAACTTATTTTTAACTCAATTTCAGATACCAAAGTCTACAGCCTCATACTGATTCTCAACACTATTCTACCACCAATTACGGCTGGGCGAAAATATAAGCCAACTATACTTGGTGCCCAAGACGATAGCATCTTGTTTGCTGCGAACGAAGCTGAGGTCCGCGAGACCGTTGAGTCACTGTACGCGGCGTACACAGCGCAGGGTTTCCCGAAGGTGCCAAAACTCGTGTTCTTAGGAACTGGACCGGAAAATTTTGCGGGGAAATTCTTCGTGTGCTGTGAACCGTTACAGTATGAAGTCAACTCAGCAGCAAGGGCGGTTGATATCCTTATAAAGTTAACCGCAGTTTTCGGTTTTCCTTTTTCGAAACTATCGCGTCTGGTGTGGCAATTTCTAAGCTGCACGGTTTACGGATTGGAGCGGAAAGATACGTACAGCGCCATCACTAAGGTCAACCGGTTTCTGCAAACTAAGCAAGATGATTCAATGCATGATTGAATCGTGCATCAGGCAATTCGCAGCAGCTTCCGAATACATATCTCATTTGACTCAAGATCATAAAGTGCCTACAGAATACCGTTATAAATGTACATTTGAAAGTTGCCAGCAAAATTTTTCACTGTTTTACCCATTTAAGAAACACCTACTCAACCACCATCGCTCATCAAACAGTTGCAATGAACAAGTTAGATTAGTGAACCAGTCAAATAGTACGCCGATTATCTCGCCACCGGAGCCAAAAATACCAACATTGGAAATTCAAGAAATCATTGAAACACCTGCAACTGCAAATCTAGAAGCACTTGACAAAGACTCATTATTGTTTACACTTGATCTTCACTCTAAAGCAAACCTTTCCCGGAAAGATGTCCATTCTATCCAATGTAACATTTCTCAAATATTATCTAAAGTCGCCGACGAAATCGAAACTTTTGATTTGGAATTCCCCAGCGCTGAAAACGAATTTTCATTCAAAAGATTGACTAGTAAAATAAGATCTCTCTTTGATGGTATTAATTCAGATTACAATATTTTCAAAACCATAAGCATACAGCTAGGATTGCCAATGCCAGAAGTTGTAATTATTGATAAGAAAACAGTCAAAAAAACTATCGACTTTGACGAGGAAATCCAAAATGGTATGATAGTCATGCCGATTGCAGCGCAAATAAAATCCTTTTTTGAGGCTCCGAACACACTTGAAATAACAATTCAAAATACAAGAAAATTAGAAAGTTTGCCAAACATCAGTAACGTTGTAAATGGCACTAAATGGAATGAGATAAAAGCAAGTTATAATTATTATAAGTATTTGATTCCCATATCTCTGTACGCCGATGAATTTGAGGTTAACGATAGCCAGAGCTCGCATTGCAATAGGCATTCTGTTTGTGGTTTTTACTATAATTTTCCTACTCTTCCGCCAGAACAATCTTCTAAACTAAAAAATATTTTCGTAGCTGGGATGGCAAAAAAAGTTGATATCAAGAATGTTGGTATAAACGAGTTAATTTCTGTATTAATCGATAAATTTAAACAGTTAGAGCTAGAAGGAGTTGAAGTTAAGGTAGGAGGCAAAGTCATAACGTTAAAGTGTGTATTATGTTACTTTCAAGGCGATAACCTTGGCATTCACACGGTGTTGTCTTTCGCAGCTGGGTTTAACGCTACATTTTACTGTCGTTTTTGTCGCAGGCCGAAAGAATTACTAAAAACAGATGTAAAAGAACATGCAAACTGTGTTAGGCGTAGACAAGATTACGAAGAAGATGTTAGGTTGAATAATCTTAGTGAAACCGGCGTTGCAGCATATTCAATATTTAATGATTTGCCATCATTCCACGTAACCGAGAATTTGGTCGCAGATGCAATGCATGATTTCTTCAGCTCCGGCATTTGCAAGTATGGATTTGTTGAAGTTTTGAACTATTGTTTGTACACAAAAAAATTTTTAACTATCGACCAACTCAACAGTAGAAGAATAGAGTTAGGAAAAGCATCTACTGATAGCGAACTGCTGCGCATGCCAAATGTGGTGGAATCCTACTATAGTAAGGAAAAGCGCAAATCTGTCAAGTTAAAAATGACATCTAATGAGATGAGAATTTTCACCCACTATTTCCCGCTATTGATTGGCCAATACGTTCCTCTTAATGATCCCGTTTGGAAATTCGCATTAACTTTAGTTGAACTAGTTGAACTTTCACTAAGTCATTCATTTTCACTTGAAGATATTGAAATTTTAAAGCAGTTAATAGAGAATCATCATACTATGTACATTAACTTATTTGAACAAGAGTTGAAACCAAAACATCATTTTGTGCTACATTATCCAAGCATAATACTTGCTTCCGGTCCTATTTTCAATATGATGTGTTTCCGGTTAGAGGCAATGCACAAGGGATTTAAGCAATATTCTCACGAAAACAGCAACAGAAAAAATATCTGTTGTTCTCTTTGCTATAAAGCGTACTTGAAATTTGCAAATGACGTTGTTAATCAGAGTTTTTTTAGTTCAGAAACGTTCAACACATTTAATCACTCGGACTTGCGGTTTCGTAATTATTTTAAGAAAATTATCCAGCCGATTAATGTCAACTGCAACTTTGATGTTTTGAGTTCAAGTTCAATTGTTCACAACGGCATAAGTTATAAAACCGGTAATTTTGTTGCGATAAACAATTCTGGAATTGTAAGTTTGTACGAAATTTTAGAAACGTTATCAGTAGATGATAATTTGTACCTTGTACTACAAATTTGGGAGGTCTTAGGATATGACGAACACTTTCTTGCGTATGAAACAAGTGGCTGTACAGAAAAGGTCGATATTTTAAAGCTAGAATTAATCACCACAGCACCATTCATGGTCAGCATTGTTAACGATAGGGTTCTGTTTCGAATTAGGAATTCTCTAAATATTCTGTAACTCACCAATTCCAATAAATGTACACTGAGTCTCACTGCAATTGTTTTTTTTTTCTCTAGAATATTCGCCAGTTTATACTATTTGTTTGGAATTGACTTGATCGTGGAATACCAATGAGCAAAATTAATTCCAAACAAATAGGATAATTTAAAGAACTTTTTATTATGCCCCATTTTTTATACAACAGGTCATGTAATTTATTGGTGAACCTCATTAACAGTTTTATTAAAATTTACGTGAATACCTAATAACACTCACTTTCCTTCGTATATGAAATTCACCTGTTCGTTAATGTTTCTTTTACGTTCCCATCACGTAGATTGAACGTGAATCGAGCTGGCTAAGCAAATTTCGTTTCCACTAAAGCTACCTCGTAGAAGTTACGTGAAAACTCTAGTGGAAAAATACCACAAGGCTTTTCACGTAACTTCAATGTGAACATTTTTATGAGTGAACTCGCGTTCTTTCATTTCAGTTTTCGGAGAGATTGAGAGACTCAGCAGTGAGAGAGCATAGTCGAGGAATAGGGGAAGAATGATAGAGAGAGATCTCACAAGCTATAGTGACGGCTAGAGGTGGGAAAAAAAGAGCGAACCGCTCAAAGAGCTGGTTCACTCAAAAGAGCGAACGAACCGTGGCTCGCAAAAAAAGAACCGCGATTCTTTTTTAATCTCCGGTCTTTTGAAAGAAGCGTTTCAATATGGCATGATTTTTGTTATAAATATAATTCATTGAATTTCCAACAAAATGTAGTGTTATATTTGTTTTTGAGAATTGAAAATGCAATTTCAAAAATTTCAATGCTTGTAAAAAATAATCCCAAAAGTAAATGATTTTCTAAACATAATGAAATAAACTTTTCATTGTACAACTGAGTATACATTAAAGTAATACCGGAATACATATTTGAGCATTTCAAATAGCATAATTTGTCAAATATTACCCAAAATCTACTGAATATTTGAGAAAACTTGAAAAAAAAATCATTTTGTCCGATTAAACTTAAGCGATCAGACTTTATCAATTAAATCAGAATGTAGAGCGGAGTTCACAGAATATTTTCTGAAAACAAAATATCACCATTGGTTCAATACTTGCAGAAATAAACGCAATTTTAAAATTATGAGCATATTTTCCAGCATCCTAGATTTAAGTTTGGATGCCATTCAATTACTAGAATGTTTAGTTTTGAGTAGAAATCTTGACATAGATACCACCAAGCAGGGATGGAATAATCGCGAAAAAATCAATTTCGCTTGCGAGTTTTCTTCACCCGCGAAAGAGAGAGGAGGCAAATCACGCAAAAGAAAATCGCTCCCGAAATTCTCCATGAAAATCAATCTACTGATGATTTTTTTTTAATTTCCTTGTCAGCACCACTTAAAGTCATTTATTTCACTTTGTTTACACACATTGCCCATCTACAAAATGTTACAGGTCATTTTTCGACGTGTGACGTTACACTTGCAAGTGTAGTAGTGAAAAAGATGTTCCGCCAAATAATCAAGATGATGATTTTTTTCGATTCTTTTTACCGATCTTTCGTGCGCGAGAGAGGAGAGCATGCTCCATTTGGATTTTTTCTCTTGATGAACATCCAAAGATTTTCTTTTGATGATGATTATTCCATCGCTGCCACCAAGATATATGGTTTTCAAGGGCATCTTCTCGTTTTCAGTTTTATTTATATTATCAAATATGGCCGTTACAAATATTTTTCGAAGTTTATGTAACCCCTCTCCTTCAAATCGGTCCGAAAAATCAGGGGGCCAAACAATATTTTTTTCGAAAAACTTCCAAATTTTAATGGAAACAGAAGTCTTATCAACTGAAAACAAATTAAAAAACCTTTTGAGATCGATCAAAAATATTTTGAATTTTTGTGAAAATCCGTTGCACAGTAATGCAAAAAGTTTGTTTTTCGGCTTAAAAAAAGTTCATGAATAATTCGATATTTTGAAAACCAATGATTGCAATACAACTGGGATGTGTAAAATGCCTCTTTTTCATTAAAATGTTTATACTATGGCTTGTTATTTATTTATTTTTTGCGGCTTTGGCCAGAGTTTGGTACGGCCAAATTTATAAAAGTCCAATGTGAAATAACTTTTAAAATCCAAATTTTGAAGAAGAGCGACAGAGCCGTTCAAAGGAGCGGCTCTTTTTAAAGAGCGGACGAAAATGAGCGGCTCCTAAAAAAGAGCGGTTTTGCCCACCTCTAGTGACGGCCGCTATACTCTCGGATGTTTTTTGTGCAGAGATAATCAATTGATAGTTTTTCTATCACTCATTTGCAACACTGGGCTTATTATTTATTTTTTTTTTCATATTTTCTTTAATTTTAAATTTAGCTTTTTTTAAAGGTCAGAATGTTTTTATTCTTGGTACAAGTAATCGAAAAAAGATTTCTTTTTTAGTAAATTGCAGATAAGATAGCAATTTTGAGTTAAAAAGAATTCTACTTGATGACAAACTCAAAATTCAGAAAATACGTACCTTTTAAAAGTACAAAAATCAACTCAAACAAAAAATCTTAAGATATGTAAATTTATATGAAATTGATGTTTTTGAGGTTATTTTTTCATTTAGAACAAAACAATCATTTTAAAATTTCGTGCTTGTTCCAACTTTGCAGGATTATTTTTTAGAGTGTAACAATGTTCTACAGCAGTCAATTAAAAAATATGGGACTGAATCAAAATTTTTCATAAAAATGAAAAAATACGAACTAAAAACACACGGCCGATAGTAGGAGGAAATAGTCTTCAACAAGCCTTGAAAAAAAAAATTATATTGTTTTTTAAATATAATTATGAAAACATCGATGAATAGGATGATTTAAACACTCTCAAAATGTCATGTTTTTTTTTTAATCAAAAATGGGTTTGGATCGAAAAACGGATTGCATTGTTGGATTCTTTGAACAATTTTACACTAAGGAACCGTCCATAAACCATGGGACACTTTCTTGAAATCTCTCTCTTTTTCAGTCAATTTTACATAAAAGTTTCCATATTAACCATTGTCCTAAGTTAAATCCTTGTGAAGATACGGCGGGTTTTTTTAAATTAAAAATTTGCTCTGAAAGTTTCATACGGCAAAACTAATAAATTCAAAATAGTGACTAAACAAATAAAAAAAGAATTTCGAATACTTAATGTATGTAAAAAAATAAAAGTTCTAAAAGAATTTTTTTTTTTTGGGAGGGTGGTCCAGCCGCACATCGTTGATGTTGAAACCTCTAAACTGGGCCCTCGTCCTGTCACGTCCGTCAGTAGTCTTGTCGTACATTACAAACTAGAATCAGATCTGCCAATGAATTAGTACACTTCGACCAAATAAACACTGACGCTGTATGGATCTGACTCTAAAATAAATGCACAGTTGTGTGTTATTCATAAGTACAACTTATTCAATTATTCATTTAAGTCCAAATATTCATTTGCTTACTACTTTGGATTGAAAATCTAAACTTAAGTCTAAAATCCTCTAAACTTAATGTTCTAAACTAAACGTTCTTTTATCTGACATACAAATAGAATAGAAATCCCGATTTTAAAAAGAAATGACCATTTACGTCAAAAGATCCGTAGTTCCTCGATTCGCAACAATGGTCAATACAACCATAATCCGAAAACCGTTAGTTCAACAGATAAACGAATTTTGTCCGATATCGTTACATTATTGATTGATCGAGGCTCTATGGACAATTTGACATAAAAGAATGCCTTGAATTCTACATCAATCAAAGTTTATTGACAGCATTACTCTAACTTAACAATTGCAACTAAATTTATCATCAAATAAATTTGGAAAGCATACAGATTTATTTTAAATGTTAATGCTAAGCAAAAAATCAATTGTACTATCCTGAAGTCCCGACCTAAATCCCACATTGTGATAGTGAAAAAGTCACAGAAGCAGCGGTGTCTTGTGCAATTGTGATATTTTCACTATCGGAGAACTACCTAGTTCACGATGACAGCTTATCGGTCAACGCTTAAGCCCTGGGGCTGCGACAAAGCGAGTTCTCGTAGCATGAAGTGGTGTCCATAGTGCTTATAAAAAAGAATGTATACCCACATTTTAACTAATGCACTAGGATCAAATCATGCCCCTTGACTTTACAAGGCCCAGGGAAATAAAAGTTCTAAAAGAATTAAATTAAAAAAAAAAAAATCGCAAAAGCATCGACAACAACAAAAAAAACGCAAAAATTGTTGAACCATAAAACGATGATAAACAATTATATTCCGCCAACGCAAAACCGCACGCGTCCGACGGGGCAATTTCACTTTCAATTAAAACATCCGTGCCCATTTTCTCTCGCAATGCCACAACACAGCAGAGCAATTCTCTGAGATTTCGGTCATTCGATTTTTTTTTGTATTTTTTAATCCGGCCGAAACTTTTTTGGTGACTTCGGTATGCCCAAAGAAGCCATTTTGCATCATTAGTTTGTCCATTTAATTTTCCATACAAATTTGGCAGCTGTCCATACAAAAATGATATGTGAAAATTCAAAAATCTGTATCTTTTGAAGGAATTTTTTGATCGATTTGGTGTCTTGGGCAAAGTTGTAGTTATGGACATGGACATGGTTGTAGGTATGGACATGGACTACACTGAAAAAAATTGACACACGGTAAAAATTTTTTTGGTGATTTTTAATTTCACTTTTTGTCACTAAAACTTGATTTGCAAAAAAAACACTATTTTTATTTTTGTTTTAGAGGACAAGAAAAGTTGGAAAAAATTTAAAATCAAGACTAACATTTTAAACGGGCCAAACTTTCAATTCTACGCCCGTTTCAAATGTTAGTCTTGATTTTAAATTTTTAAAAATATTTTTTTTGAAAAGATCGGAAAATTCCACGAGTTTCATATTTTAACATTGTTCATCGGACCATTAATTGCTGAGATATCGACATTAGAAAATGGCGGGTTGTTTGGGTGAGTCTTAGAAAACATCAATTTTCCAGTTTTTTATTTTTGCGACCAATATTTCGATTTTTTTTTTTTAAATCAGTATTGATTCAAAAAATCATAAGTCGGTCCAAGATTTTTTGCCCATTCTGGAAATTTCAGACAGTTAGCATTTGATGTCCTCTAAAACATATAAAAAATAAAAAAAATCAAAAATAGTGTTTTTTTGCAAATCAAGTTTTAGTGACAAAAAGTGAAATTAAAAATCACCAAAAAAATGTTTACCGTGTATCAATTTTTTTCAGTGTAGTCCATATCCATACCTACAACTTTGCCGAAGACACCAAATCGATCAAAAAATTCCTTTAAAAGATAACGTCATGATTCGAATTCCCGGACGCTTCGAAACTCGGACACTTGATCTTGTTTTATCAATTATTTGGATATAAGTTCGCATTATGAATGTCAAAACTGTGTTATTTGATGAATTCCAACATCAACTTTCATTTAAAGTTTGTTAGAATGCTGTAGGTAATGCTAAAACAATTAAATACAATAAAGTTATAAGTTTACCAAAAATGTGAAACAATTCACTTGAAATATTTCATAGGCGTTCAAAGCACCGTGAAGGCAAAGCAGAAATTAATGGTTTCGATTTCCTTAAATTCTAGCAAATTTTTATATAAAACATCGATTGTTTTAAACATCAAGCTTATTCGAGACCTAAAGAATGCCATTCACTAACATTCAGTCCAAATTTGTGCGATTCATAAGTAAAATCGAGTGTCCGGAATTCGAAGCAAAAGTGTCCGGATTTCGAATCAGCTTTAATCAGTGTCCGGAATTCGAAGCACAACAAGTCATTTTAATTTTCAAATTCTGATGAAAAATTGTTGGAAAAGCCATATTTTGCATGCATTTTCTTAAAACTGACTGTTTATACTACATCCTTATGATATTTCAACATTTCCAACTTATTACATGATTTTTTGCCAGCTATAACAAAAATGATATGATACTAAGTGTCCGGATTTCGAATCATGACGTTACAGATTTTTGAATTTTCACATATTATTTTTGTATGGACAGCTGCCAAATTTGTACAGAAAATTATATGAACGAACTAATGATGCAAAATGGCTTCTTTGGGCATACCGAAGGCACCAAAAAATTTTCAGCCGGATTAAAAAATACAAAAATTATAATTAAAGAAAAAAGACCGATTCCGTAGAGAACTGCTCAGCAGTGGGAACGAGCGGACGGACAGGGTCGGGGGTTTGGAGTTCGAAATAGCTCATCGGGGCTTAACACAGACCACCGCCTAGAAGAGTCCGGAGACTAATCCAGTTGCATTATCGGTGGGGCGATTTTGCTTCTTTTTTTTGCATGTTTATGCGACGATGCACCACAGACAAATGGACCAATTTAGAGTTACACAAGTAATATTAAAAGTTCAAATACGTCCCTTTTCGTCTGCTTGTCACAGCAAGAAAAAAAGTAAAAATAGCACGGAAATCATCGTCGTCGTCGTCGTCTTCCAGCCAGCGGCGCACACAGAAAAGTAGCAATAAGTGACTCCATACTCAGCTCATTCACTCCGCACAAGTTGTTGATACATGGCAAGATAAACGAACCATTTATCAGGCCGGGGGTCGCGATAACCATCGCGGATCCTGGAAGTGGTGCTGTTCAGCGAAAAGTAGCAAACCCTGTTCCATCAGTCTCGGTAGCGCACGTGATGGTATACGGCGGTTGTCCGATATCAATATATTGGTGGACTCACAATTGAATGCAAACTTATTTTATAATTTTACTTTTTTTCTCCTCAACCCTGCTCTCTTATCTTTTTGGAGTGCAATGGTGGTGTGGCGAAACGAAAGCTTCCCACACTGGGGGAAATTGTGCAATTTGAACGCGGTGCAACTGTCGGTATAGTAGGGGAAATATACCCATTTTTAATCACACTAAGCCGTTCGACCAATTCTCATCACTTTTGCCGTTTTCCGCTATCAAATCAACATTTTCAGATGTATCAACAATGAAGAGTTGCTTGCTCACTTTAAGTTGAGCTATTTATTACTTTGGAACAGTCAAAAACACTTTATTTACGCTTTAATTCATGATCAAAGTGCTGATAGGCCAATAATAGAAATAGACTGAGAAAGGGTATAGTTCCCCTATCATGGAATCGTCAAAAAGTTCGGAAGTTGTTTTGATGAACATTCAGTGTTCTAAATTTAGAGTTTCAAATAAGTCTGTTTTTTATTTATTTGAAAAAAATGTTTACCTAATGTTTAAATTAAAACAAACTTATTCAACACATAATATTCAGCACATAATTTACTACATTTTCAATTCATGTTTTTGTCCACATTGCAATTTTTTGACAATGAACTTTGTCCTAATGGCACTGTTTATGGTGCTGTGTAATCGCGGTCAATATGTGTATCAAATTTCATGGTTTTGTATACTCAACATGAAGATGGCCATTTCGACAGTGGTACTCTCATGGTAGGTTCCCTCAGGGAACCATACGAGTTTTGGCAACATGCTTATCAAAATACTAGAAAAACTAGAAATGAAAATTGACATTGACATAACATAAATCTTTGTCTTATTGGTCATGTGTAACATAACTACCTGTACCTGTTTTCACAAAAATCAGGGAGACAAAAGATAGAAAAAAATCTACTTTAAAAACTTGAACAGTCGATACGTTTATGTCTCCAATTTCAATCAAATAGGACGAGTTTAACAAAAAAGATTTTTTTATGTTTTTTTTGTTTGTATTTGAGGAACTATTCATTTTTTCAATTTGAAAAAGGTAGATAAAAATTAAAAAAAAACACACCCAAAACCTAACCTAAAATTTCATTTCTTTTTTTATTTTTTGGCTTTGAATAATTGGTATTTTTTTTATAAATTTACATTCTAATACTTACAAATAATGTGACGGATTGTCAAAAGTCATTGATAATTGTGACAAAGCGATTCATGATTAATTTATATTTTAGAGTGTCGCCATTAATTTTATTTGTATTTTTTTATTTGGCTCATATTTGATCCAAATAATTTACAATCGATTTCACAAGTTTTTCCAATAAAAATTTTAATTCTAGTACAGTCATCCCACATATTCGGAAAACCCACAAAATCGGTACACTTTTGTGATAATTTGTCAATAGCATGCCAAAAGCATCTTTTCTGTCGACTCTACTATTTTTAGGACCTTTATTTGAACATTCTCTTGCTATTTCACTAGTGAAAATAGTACTTCTAAAACAAAAAAAACTGCATCTCAAGACTATTTCATTCAGAGCAGCAAAACACTGCCTTCAAATGGCCTGTTCCATAATTGTGGAACACCTGAATTTAACTGATATTTTCACACACAAAAGTTATCAAACCATTCATAAAACATTACTAAGCTTGACCAACCAAACCACAATGAGTTTTGATGGTTTCAGTGCGTGAAGTCATTATTTTGAGCAGTTCTCTACGTCTTTTTTCTTTAATTTTAATTTTTGTATTTTTTAATCCGGCTGAAACTTTTTTGGTGCCTTCAGTATGCCCAAAGAAGCCATTTTGCATCATTAGTTTGTCCATATAATTTTTCATACAAATTTGGCAGCTGTTCATACAAAAATGATATATGAAAATTCAAAAATCCGTATCTTTCGAAGAAATTTTTTGATTGATTTGGTGTCTTCGGCAAAGTTGTAGGTATGGATATGACACACGGTAAACTTTTTTTGTGATTTTTAATTGCACTTTTTGTCACTAAAACTTGATTTGCAAA
Source organism: Culex pipiens pallens (assembly GCF_016801865.2). Classification (NCBI taxonomy): domain Eukaryota; kingdom Metazoa; phylum Arthropoda; class Insecta; order Diptera; family Culicidae; genus Culex; species Culex pipiens. Next base: position 18,612,624 of record NC_068939.1, read on the forward strand.
AAAAAAACACTTTTTATATTTTTTTTTTAGTTTTTGATATGTTTTAGAGGACATCAAATGCCAACTTTTCAGAAATTTCCGGAATGGGCAAAAAATCTTTGACCGAGTTATAATTTTTTGAATCAATACAGATTTACAGATTTACAGACTAACATTTCAAACGGGCCAAACATTCAATATTAAACCCTTTTGAAACGTTAGTCTTGATTTACATTTTTTGAAAATATTTTTTTCGAAAAGATCGGAAAATTTCACGAATGTTTCATATTTTAACATTGTAAATCGGACCATTAGTTGCTGAGATATCGACATTAGAAAATGGTGGGTTGTTAGGGTGAGACTTAGAAAATATCAATTTTCCTGTTTTTAAACCTTTGCATGGCAATATTTCAGCAACTATGGGTCGTATCAAAAAAGTTCAATAAAGCAAAATATAGAGAATTTTCTCAGCTTTTCAAAAATATTTTTTTCAAAAGTGGGCAAACATGGGCACTATTTTTAAAATATCAATAACTGCGACTATTTTGAAAAAAGTTACATAAAAATGGATATAACTTGAAAACGGTGCACTTTATGAAAATTTCACTGGAGTACTTTTTGTTTGCAAATTCGATTTAAAAATGAAGTTGAAAATTTTTTGCGACCAATATTTCGATTTTTTGAAAAAAATTGTATTGATTCAAAAAATTATAACTCGGTCAAAGATTTTTTTACCATTCTGGAAATTTCTGAATAGTTGGCATTTGATGTACTTTAAAACATATAAAAAAATAAAAAAAATGTTAAAAATAGTGTTTTTTGCAAATCAATTTTTAAGTGACAAAAAGTGAAATTAAAAATCACCACATTTTTTTAAACAATGTATCATTTTTTCAGTGTAGTCCATATCCATATCTACAACTTTGCCCAAGACACCAAATCGATCAAAAAATTCCTTCAAAAGATACAGATTTTTGAATTTTCACATATCATTTTTGTATGGACAGCTGCCAAATTTGTATGGAAACTATATGGACAAACTAATGATGCAAAATGGCTTCTTTGGGCATACCGAAGGCACCAAAAAAGTTTCAGCCGGATTAAAAAATACAAAAAAAATCGAATGACCGAAATCTCAGAGAATTGGTCTTTTGTAAAAAAATTGTACTCATGGAGAGAACCAAAGTTTGGTTATATCCGTAAGAAAAAAGTGTTCCGAATTTGTGGATTTCAAGGGTCAAAGTTTTTCTTCAAAAACTTGATATAAAAGTTAAAATTTGCAGTTTTTCGATACAGCATTGGAATTATCGATTTGATACGATTTTTTGAACATTGGCCTATCTGTAAACTGTTCCAAATATGAGGGATGACTGTAAATAATTATTTTTTGCCCCCAGATTTTATGGGCACACTTTGAAGAGAGTGGGGGGAAAGAAATCTCAAACTTCAATAATTACAAAATATTGATTTTGCAATTTGATTTTTTGAGACAAAAAAAGGTTAAATTTAAAACCCAGATTTTTTTTTTGCGTACCTATTTGTTTTTCTAGATAGACCTTATCAATATCTTGCCAATAATTGCCAAAGACATCAAATCGATCAGAATATTTACCCTCTATTTTCATATGGAGACTTGTGATGAGTGAACCAAAGACACAAAATTGCATTTTTATTCATAGAGAAGGCCCCACAAAATTTTGGCCAAACTAAAAAAAAAACAGGCAGATTTCGTAGATAATTCTGTTTAATTTTTAAAATGACACGATTTTTTGACTTAGGTTGATACTTTAATTCGATCGAAATGTTAAGAAAGTGTGTTAATTTTTTTTATTTAAATAAGGCTGGTCCAAATTTTATTTAAAATTTTTTGTCACTCAAAATAAAACATAAAATAAAAGGAATGATGTACACTAGAGGTGGGCAAAAAAAGAGCGAGCCGCTCAAAGAGCCGGTTCTATGAAAAGAGCGAACGAACCGTGGCTCACAAAAAAAGAACCGCGGTTCTTTTTTATACTCCGGTTCAAGATGGCATGATTTTTGTTATGAATATAATTTATTGAATTTCCGAAAAAAGTGTAGTATGAAACTGAATTGAATTTAAAATACATTTTCAAATATTTCAAAGCTTATAAAAATTAATCCCAAAAGTAAATGCTTTTCAAAACAAAACAAAAAAACTTTCATTGTACAACTGATTGTACATTATAGTTTTACCAGAATACAATTTGAGCATTTCAAATTGCAGAATTTGTAAAATATTACAAAAAATCTACTGAATAATTTAGAGATTTTGGAAATTAGTGTTTATAGAAAAGAGATCATACCAAGACCTTTGGTTTTTGAGGGCATTTTCTCGTTTTATTTTTTATTTTTTGCCAATCAAATAATTTATAAAAGTCCAATGTAAAATAACTTATAAAATCACACGATTCTTTAAAACCCCTTTTCATTCAAATTTTGAAAAAGAGCGAAAGAACCGTTCAAAAGAGCGGCTCTTTTTAATGAGCGAACGAAAATGAGCGGCTCCTAAAAAAGAGCAATTTTGCCCACCTCTAATGTACACCCTTTGTTGCGGCTCCTGGCAACAGTTTTTGAGCGAGGTGGACTTTCCTTCGACTTGAGCGGAGGGACCATCCATAAACCACGTGGACACTTTGGGGGGGGGGGGGGGTATGTGTCCACGTGGTTTGTGGATGGTCCCGGACTGTAAAAACCCAAGCCTTTGTGGACTACGTTTCCGGCACAAATAAACATGCGACACTTCCGTAAAAACAACAAACATTCTCTATTTCCGATGCTATTTACAAGAAATCGATGTTTACTCTTCGCGATCCTCTTTGCGACTTGCCTTTGGACGCCGTTTTGCTGCTGTCTCCTTCTCGCACGTTCGGTCGTTTGCGCGCGAACTCGCCGTCGCGCCGTTGTTTTCGGCTGTCAAAGTTGGCAGCACCGTTTCTGTCCACGCTGCAGGGGTACACTCAACCCCCGGTGGTTGGTCACTTTTTCGTTTGACACTTTTTTAGTTTGTACCCCGTTGGTTGGTCAAAGTCAAACTAAAAAGTGACGAACTGTCACTTTTTACACGGCGCTCACGCACACTATCAAAACAAACGTTTGGTAGTGTGTGTGAACTCCGTGTAAAAGGGGTGTCAAATTAAAACGTGACCCCGTTCGTTTGACAACAGTTGGTGTCAAACCATCGGGGTTTGAGTGTACACTGAAAACCCAACCATGGTAGTTGCTACCATATTGTAGGGTTAAATTGAGAACACGCACCGACGTATTTTTGCTAAAAACATTCCGTGCTTGAATTAACTGATTAACGCAGTCAGTTTTACTATGTCGAGAGCGGTATGGTAATTTCAACCCTCCAATATGGAAAGAATGATAATGAATTCGTAATTGCTACCATGCAATTTTGTGGAAGCATGGTACATTCTACCGTTTTTGCGTTTACTTTCACCAAAAAGCCACAGTTATTTTAATAAGCAGCATTTTTAGCAAATGTTCTTAAAATAACCATGGTCGGGCTTTCAGTGTAGGGTGGCGCACACTGGGCAAAGTAGCACAACTTTGGGTCAACATTTCGGTTTGGGCCGAACACCCTTACCAAAAATCGTGATTTTTTGAGTTCCAAATCCCACTTTTCATACGATTTTTTGAGTGCAGGTACTACAACCATAAAAATGGTTATATGGGTTGAACTGAAAAATTCGTATGAAAAGTGGGATTTGGAACTCAAAAAATCCTGATTTTTGGTAAGGGTGTAATTTTGAGGATTTGTGATAAAATTTAAAGAAAAAATCGTTTTGTTTCGAACTTGATTTGGGTATTTTGGATACTTCAAGGATTTCTAGATTTATCAAAAACCTCCTAAGCTAACAGTTAACAGTTTATGTTCATAGGAACAGCTTTACCAAAAGAGTGCGAAGAGATTCGTCTACCCTGAAAGATGTTACAGAATAGCACAGAATCCTATTTAATACTTTTGCTGCTTGGTGTACCAACATTTATTTGATTTTATGAAGTCAAAGTAAAATGAAACAGACTTACTATATAAAGTAAACAGTAATTACCGAACCGTCGCGTAATCAATCCCAGTAAAAATCCAACACTAAATTATGAATCGATTAAACTCAACTCAATAGAGGCACCCCCTTCTCCGGAATGTTTCATATTTGATTAACGCTAAATTTATGGCCACCATGATAAGCTTTGGAAGCACTTCTCTTTCAATCTCGCTCTCTCTAAATCACACTTGTAATAAATAGCTCGTGAAATTCGATCCATTTAGTTTGTGACAGATTTCAACAAAAAAAAAAACCTAAGCTAACCCTTTTTCATTCAGATTAACCGCGTTGGGACGATATCAATAAAAGTAGCAAACCAATTCGAGGAATGCTGCAAGCAAGTTGATTTCAGTATAAAGAATGGAGGTTTCCCCCCTCCCTAATTTAATTTGAATAGAACGAAACGGCACGTCGCCGTCATCATCGGCGTCGTCGTCAAATTTCACTCCTTCATTTCTTGATCTGGCTATCTCGCGCGGGTTATAATCAGACGCCAGAACAGAAATGCAGTTTCACTTCGTTGCACGTTCGTCGTTCTTTTTTCAGATCGATTCCGAGAAATGGGTGAATCATTGCACCACTGTCGCTGGTTGAACGCCACACGTCGCGGTGGTCGGATTACCTCATAGTCGCTGGTCATTTTGTATGAGAAATTTGAAATTTATTCTTAGGAGCGATTCTCTACGAAATCGGTCTTTTTTCTTCAATTTTAATTTTTGTATTTTTTAATCCGACTGAAACTTTTTTGGTGACTTCGGTATGCCCAAAGAAGCCATTTTGCATCATTAGTTTGTCCATATAGTTTTTCACACAAATTTGGCAGCTGTCCATACAAACAAAAATCTGTATCTTTTGAAGAAATTTTTTGATCGATTTGGTGTCTTGGGCAAAGTTGTAGGTATGGATATAGACAACACTAAAAAAAAATGATACAAGATAAACAATTTTTTGGTGATTTTTCATTTAACTTTTTGTCACTAAAACTTGATTCGCAAAAAAAACACTATTTTTATTTTTTGATATGTTGTAGAGGGCATCAAACGCCAACTTTTCAGAAATTTGCAGGTTGTGCAAAAAATCTTTGAGCGAGTTATGAATTTTAGAATCAATACTGATTTTTTTTTTAAATCGAAACATTGGTCGCAAAAATTTTTCAACTTTATTTTTCGATGTAAAATCAAATTTGCAATCAAAAACTACATTAGTGAAATTTTCATAAAGTGCACCGTTTTCAAGTTAAATCCATTTTCAGGTAACTTTTTTGAAAATAGTAGCAGTTAAAAATATATTATATATTGAATATATAATATATATATTTAAAATATATTATAAAACGTTTGTTTTTGTTAAATAGGGAGTTTTTTTAAGTTTTCGTAAATATTTAATTTTGGGACCACTGCACAGTGGTCCAGATCGCAAAATTAGGTGGAAAATGGATTTTCCGTAAAGGGACCATCCATAAACCACGTGGACACTTTAGGGGGGCGGGGGGTATGGCGATTGTCCACGATCCATACAAAAAAGTTTTTTTTGTACACCCAACCGGCGGTCGCATGATTGTGATACATGGCGGCATGAAAGTATATCAAAATCTGCATGAAATCTGTCCTCATTCATTTTTTGCGATATAGGTGTATGACATTTTTGCCCGTTACCGACAATTATCGACATTACCGACGGCAGATTGATTGTATTGCAGAAAAAAAATCTTAACAGAACGAGGATTGAACCATCAACTTCTAGGTTGCTGATCCGACACGCTACCACCGCGCCATGGACGCTTGATGAATAGTGAGGGACAGAGCGCGAACATAATGTTCTCTCTGGAGTGTTGCTCGGGGACGCATCAGCGTTATATGTGTTGGTGAGAACTGCAGATCGCTGACGTATTTACACGCGGGCAAAAATGATCTATGGGCTTGCTGCAAAAAATGTAATAAAATATAACATTTTCTGCAGCAAATCCACTGTTGCAGATTTTGAGATATATTTTTCCTTTGGGTGTATGGAAAATTGACCACGAGGAGGGGGGGGGGGGGGTTGAGATTTCCAAAAAAGTGTCCACATGGTTTGTGGATGGTCCCAAAATGATGAAGTTTTGGAGCTTTGGTGTCTTCAGAAGAGTTGTTGCAAATGGAAAGGGGCAACTTTTGGTTTGGTTGGAAATTAGGGTGGTTCACTATTAGGGTGATTTTGAAAATCTAACTTTTCAGGAATATTTTTGGGAATTTTTTTGTCTTGTAGAAAGTTGTTGGGCTTGCCAATCCAAGCAACTTTGTCAAAGACACCAAAATTTTATCTCGTAATCTACGCCTTCTACGATCAAATTTATAGAAAGCATCTGAGCAAACCTTCCAAAATCAGTTTTTTGAACGTTAAGTTATAGAGAAAAGTGGTATTCGGGGCACTTTTAGAGCTCTAAAAAACAAAAACATTTTTATTTCTTGACAAGTCAATTTGGACTTAGGGGTCAAAAGTTACAGCGATTTTAAGTTAAAAAAGATGCAAATTTAAAACTTAATTATCTCGAAAAGGCGCAAGCCAAATTTTGAGTGCCAGGTTGCATTAGAAAGAGGAGATCTAGCACTACAAACGCTGAAAAAATCTCAGAGGTGTTTTTCTTTTAACTCGGGATATCGCCATTTGAAAAAGTCTAATTTTCAAGGGAAACCCTTATGGGACCACCGTAACGAATTTCGAAAATTGTCCAAATATATGATTTCCATGTAATTTTGGCCGCTGAATCTGAATCTGTCCTCAGAATTGACTCAAATTGTCGAAAAATTGGTTTTTGGTCATATTTTGGGTTTAAATGATAATTTTACATGGAAACTCAAAATATGACCAAAAATCGATTTTTCGACAAATTCCTAAAAAAAACTTCAAAAAGAGAATCAATTATTATTTTCGTTATAATTTCGATATTTATTTTTGAAATTGGCAAACGTATAGTTTTCGTTACTTCGTTTCAACGGGAAATGACTAAATGTTAAAAATTACTGAATTCAAAATTTTATTCTTAATTTTATTTCATTTTATTATAAATCAAAGAACGCTTCAAACATGAAAACAGTTATAATTCTGACAAAGAATGTAGAAAAATATCTAGGAATTTGTTTAATAAATGTTTTCAACAAGTTCTCTTTTTATTTTGTAAATTTTGAGATCGAAATTTTAAATCAATCAACATTGATCTAGTTGTCAGTATTAAACCGTTTTTTTGCAATGATTTTTTTACCATTTTTATAACTTATTTTATGCGAAATTTTTGATGATTCAAATTCTTTAAACATATTTGCAATAACTTTATAATTTAATCTATAAATCATTTTTCCCTGGGCCTTGTAAAGTCAAGGGGCATGATTTGATCCTAGTGCATTAGTTAAAATTTGGGTATAAATTCTTTTTTATAAGCACTATGGACACCACTTCATGCTACGAGAACTCGCTTTGCCGCAGCCCCAGGGCTTAAGCGTTGACCGATAAGCTGTCTTCGTGAACTAGGTAGTTCTCCGATAGTGAAAATATCACAATTGCACAAGACACCGCTGCTTCTGTGACTTTTTCACTATCACAATGTGGGTTTTAGGTTGGGACTTTAGGATAGTACAATTCTGTTGTTGCTTAGCATTAGCATTAAAAATAAATCTGTATTCTTTGAAAATCTATTTAAAGTTAAAGTTAGTTGCAATTTTTATGCTAGAGTAATGCTGTCAATAGACTTTGATTGATGGCATATTTTATGTCAAAATTTTCATAGAGTCTCGATCAATCAATAATGTAACGATATCGGACAAAATTCGTTGATCTGTTGAACTAACGGTTTTCGGATTAGGTTTGTTTCGACCATTGTAACGAATCGAGGAATTACGGATTTTTTGACGTAAATGGTCATTTATTTTTCAAATCGCGATGTTTATCCAATTTGTATATCAGTTACTGTTCATAAATTTGTATTGTTTTTGATAGAAGTAGTAATACAACAGACTGTTGTCAACAGTTAAAGGAATGTTCAGCAGCTGTTCAGTTTAGAGGATTTTAGATTAAAGTTTAGATTTTAAATTCAAGTTAGTAAGCAAATGAATATTTGGACTTATATGAATAATTGAATAATTTGGACTTATGAATAACACACAACTGTGCATTTATTCTAGAGTCAGATCCATACAGCGTCAGTGTTTATTTGGTCGAAGTGTACTAATTCATTGGCAGATCTGATTCTAGTTGTAATGTAACTGTAAATGTTTAAAATGGATTTTTAAATCAATTTTGAAAAATAAACCTCGCGGTCCTTTTTGACAGAAAAGCTCCTTCTTGACAGCTCTTTCCAAGAGGACCATAGTTGATCCATCGAAAAAATGTTGTCCTGTAAATTTTTTTTTTTTGCGTTAAAATGAAAAAAAGTTATTAGAAATTGTTTTTAATCGTGTTTTTTAACGTTGTACATAAAAATTGACATAGGGCTTTAGTAACCAATTTCAAGATTTTGTCCATGTTTTGAAAACGTAAAAAAGTTTTTTTTTTCCATTTTTCATTCAGTACGTACAACCATTGGATTTCATTCGATATTTATAGAGTTTTTTTTGAAAAGGTCCTTAAAACATAATATGTTATGAAACACTAAATTAAAAGGGCCAAACATTCAAAATTACGCACTTTTGAATTGTTAGTTTTTATTAAAAAAAATATTGTTTCCAAAAAAGATCGGAAAGTTTCACGAATGTTTCCAGAATCGAGGGACATAAACTACAACAAATATTTGCTCGGCCTAACTAACACTTGACTTCATTTTTTGTACGTCTTTTTTGTTTTTGAAAGCATTTTTCAGTTTTTATTATTCTTTACCATACTGACAAAAACTTTGAATAAAATTTGTACCAGCCTTAAGTAATATGCGCTATTTTAAATTTCTTAGTATTTGTTGTTTGAAAAAATTAAATAATATCGAAGAGCTTTTTTACCGCGAATAAAACAATAATAATACAAATTATACCTGGTACAAAGAAAAGCAGGTCGACGGATTGCCCCAAAGATAAGACAACAAACACTCTTCAACCTCCAACACTCCTAGCTCCTTCAACTTGAGCAAATGCCGTGCCGCCGTGTTTATCTACCTACAGAAAGAGGTTCGTTTCCGCAGCCAACCCAACCGGAAGCAACCAACCCGTGGGGCAAAGGAAGAGCAAAATTAGATTAACCACCGCCAACGCGTTCCTCCACACAAAAGTCCTTGGCCGAGAGTGGAGAGACCGCGTAGGCGTGGGGCGTGTGGTCGGGGTCGTTTCCGCTGCGGCAGCGTAGGTTGGACCGAATCCGGATCGATATTTCGTCCTTTTTTGTTGAGGAGGCAATTTACTTAATGGGATGAGGGAGCTGATTTTTTTTTTTGCTTACCGTTTAGAGCTGGATGATAAAGCTGGTCTCGATTTTGGACGATCCGGAGCAAATCCTTTATTCCGAGAGCAAAAAAGTAGCGCAGGTAGCCGCTTCAAGTGGTTCCAAGTGGCACTTTTGTTTGTTTTGTAGCCGCTGCCGTCTCGGGTGTCAACTTTCGGGGGACACTCTTTTTTTTCCTTCACTCCCTCTTTTCCGTTAATTTATTTTCCTTTTCGATTTTCGACACTTTTGGCTAGAGGAAAGAAAAAATCTCAGCCCAGCACCAGATGAAACAGATCAAAACAGACACACACGTACAAGGGGCAACAGCAGCCAGACAAGGAGGCCCCGCACCAGAACGCTTCTCTTTCTTCCAACGGGAACGGACAGAACCAAAATCTTTTTTTTTTTTGTTCTCCTTCAAAAGCAGCAGCACAGGATGTAGCGAAAAGCACCGGAAAATGGCACCGATTCCCGTCCCACCGCCGAAGTTCCACCAAATCGTGATGGCCGGGACGATTGCGCACCCGCGGGGACCGGTTTCGGAACGCGAAGCGAAAGATTTCGGGCGGATTTAAGCGGAAAAAGTGCGCGAGGACCACCGACCGACACTCGAAAACCGCGGATGGAAGGAGGATTAAAACGATGAAAGTAAAGATGATGCAGAGAGGAGGAGAAAGAGGAAAGAAGAATAGTGACAGATGTTGCCGCGCCGTGCTGCCAGTTGTACAAACAATGAGGGGTGTTGGAAAGTGTGCAGAATCGGCTGATTTTTTTTTTAAATTCTGGAGTTTTTTTTTTTAAATGATCCAATAAACCAAATTTCTAGTTTTTGCTTTTTGGGTGTTTTTTTAACCGCCTTTAGTCAGGAGCATTAAAAAATACTCAAAAAGCAAAAACTGAAAATTTGGTTTATTGGACCTTTTAAAAAAAAACTCCCGTATTGGGTCCTAAAATGAAGCTGATATTATTGTTTCCAGCGATAAAGCTTATTTTTCTGAGTACAATGACCCTTTGTACGACCACAAAGAGTTTAAAATGAATTTTTAAATCAATTTTGAAAATTTAACCTCGTGGTCCTTCTTGACAGAAAAGCTCCTAATTGACAGCTCCGATCCAAGGAGACCATAGTTGATTCATCGAATAAATGTTGTCTTGTCAATATTTTTTTGCATTAAAATGAAAAAAGTGATCAGAAATGGTTTTTAATCGTGTTTTTTACCGTTGTACATACAAATTGGCATATGGCTTTAGTACCCAATTAAAGAAATCGAATTACATTTTCATAACAATGGTGGAGAAAATTCTAAAATACTAAAATTCTACATCTCTTAACTCTTTAATTTTTAATTTCAAAATTCATAAAGCCTGAAAGTCTTACATTCTTAAATAGTTTGAAATTAAAAATAACAAAAAAAATAATCATTTTGCAAGAATTAAAAGAAAAACAATGTAGCGGATTGGACTTGGGATTAGAGTGGTAGAAATGCAAATCGTTATACAAAAAAAGCTTGAATAGAAGTCAAGCAAAACAATGAAAATGGGCCAAAGTCAAAGTGTAAACAAAGAGTATGTCCTGCTCGTTCTTAAAGTAAACAGTCAGTGGATGTAAGCAGGACAGACTGTTTGTTTACACTTCGGTTTGAAGTTTCTATAGCGATAATCGAATCATTTACTTTTTAAATCGAAACTTTTGAGGCAAATTTAAGTTCATCAACCTGTAATTTGTTGGATTTAACCCGTTTGCTTTCCAATATGTACGTTACAAAATAAATTGATAAAGAATCGCCACAGACAGTTGTTTGTGGTATCGCAATCACGATTCCAAAGCAATTTTAGATTTTTATATTTAAAATTGATGAGTTTTTGAATAAAGAATTTTGAACTCAAAAAATTTCATTAACTGAATTTCGGTAAACTATTTGCAGATTTTTTGTAATTTCTAGAAATTTAATTGTAAACATTCAACGCAACCGATAATCTGTAAAAAAATGGACATAAAGTTGAATTTTTACAACCGATTTATCAGTAATACGCAACGAGTTAATCAAATTTTTGGTAAAATTAATGTTTACAGATGAAATCTGGATGAAATAGTTTTTTTTTATATTTTTTACCCATTTCAGTACAAAATTCTAAATGTGTATGAAAAATAAAATTTATTAAATTTAATTTATGATTTTTGAAATTATTGAATTTTTAAATTTGTTATTTTAAAAGTTTTTACATTTATAAATTTATGATTTATGTATTATTAAATTTTAGAATTTTTGCATTTATAAATTTTTAAATTTGAGAATTATTCAATTTATGAATTTTAGAATTGAAGATTTTTTAATTGATGCATTTTTAAATTTAACAATTTTAATATTTATGAATTTTGAAATTTATGAATGAATAAATTTATGAGTTTTGAAATTAATGAATTTTGAAATCGATAAGTTTTTAAATTTATGAATTTTTAATTTGAAAAATTTTGTCATTGATTTTGAATTTTGAAATTAATGATTTTTTAAATTTATTAATTTTTGAATTCATGAATTTTTAAAGCGATGAATTTAAAATTAAAGAATTTTTCAGTTCATAAATTTATATATTTTTTTAAATTAATGAAATTTAAATTTAAAAATGATACAATGTTTATTTGTTTTATTTTATGAATTTTCAAAATTTTTTTTAGTGTCTGATTTTTTTAATTAATATTTTTTTATTTTATGAATTTTTAAATTTATGTTTTTTTTTGTTTTCTGAACTTTTAAATTTATGATTTTTTTATTTATAGATTTTAAAATTAAAGAATTTTTCAATTTATGAATTTTTAAATTAAAGAATTTTTTTATTTATGAATTTAATTTTTTTTAATGTAACAATTATTGAATTTTAATTTTTTTTATTTTTAAACATATGATGAAATCAATGAATTTTGAAATTCATGTTTTTTTGAATTTATAAATTTTTAAATTTATGACTTTTAATTTATTAATTTTTCAATTCATAAATTTTTAAATCATTTTTTTTAATTCATGATTTTGAAATTTAAAAATGATAAAAGGTATATTTTTTTTATTTTACAAATTTTTTATTTTATTATTTTTAAATTTCTGAATTTTTTAATTTATAAATTTCTAATTCATGAATTTTAAAATTTTATAATTTTTAAAATTTATGATTTTTCAAATTTATGATTTTTAAATTTCTGAATTATGAAATCCATGATTTTTTTGATTTATGTTGTTTAAAATTTATGAATTTGTAAACTTCAGAATATTTTAATTTCTAATCAAAAATCAAATTATTCGCTCTACAGCATTGCCTTGGCGTTCTTGATTGCGAAATTCCAACTCGAAACTAAGTGTCCGAAGGCTTGATTGTTGAGGCAATTGCAAACCTCTTTTTACACCTTAGCTTCCCTCAACGCTGGGATTCGAACTGACGACCTTTGGACTGTTAGTCTAACTGCCTACCAGCGACTTCACCGAGACAGGACCCAGGGAGACGGCTCCTGCACCTGGACTGAGCTAACGACCTAACCTTTTTAGGTAGTCCGGGGCCAACATTTACTTCCCGTCCGACGGAAGGCGTGATCAGACAAATTTCGTCTCGAAAAATGCCACCGGGACCTTCTGGGATCAAACCCAGGCCGACCGGGTGAGAGGCAACCACGTTTACCCCTACACCACGGGTCCATGGCAATATTTATTTATGATACTTATTTTTTTTTTGTTTTTTCATATATGTTCGCGCTAATTATATAGCGCTAATTCGAATGGAACTGCATTCGAATCAGTGAATCAGGATTCAATAATTGAACAAATTGAATTCAATAATTGAACTACAAACTAAAAAGTCAAGCAAAACAATGTAAATATATAGCGCTAATTCGAATGGAACTGCATTCGAATCAGTGAATCAGAATTCAATAATTGAACAAATTGAATTCAATAATTGAACTACAAACTAAAAAGTCAAGCAAAACAATGTAAATGAGCCAATGTTGAATACTTGAGTTTTTTAAAAGTTCCTATAAGCTATTGTGTTGATGACTGAGCACCAGGTCAAGGATTTGGATTGATATTGATGTTTACGTAAGTGTAGGGATTATGGGTTGCAGGATTGAATATGTAATAAATTATTAAATGAGTATTTATTATAAGATTGATATAATTCATAAATAAGAGTTAAGAGCGCAACAAAAAGTGCGCACCTTCATGAATATTGCCTTGTTAGCTAATTGTGGATTGAGTGCGAGAGCGCGCTAGCGAGCTGCGAGAGAGAACAACGAGCGAGAAAACAACGAGATGCGCGCGGCCGGCGAAAGAGAGAATGAAGATTGTCAAATCAGTTTTGTGGTTAATTTCTGTGGAATAAGACGTGTTGTTTGTTAATTGCAAAATATCTGTGTTTTTATTATAAAAGAAAGTCCCCGATCACGACAATGGCACAGTCCGGTAAGTCGAACCTTTTGATTCATGAAAGATCATTTGTTTTGCTTGTTTGCTTGTTTGTTGTGAAATCTAACAGTTTTGTTTACCTGCCAGGATGCAGGGCCAAAGTTTCGCTTTGTTGTTTTGCCTGTGTTTTGAAACAGGTAGATTTTTGCTTGAACTTGTTATTAAGCGATTGATAAAAAGGCATAAAACTATCTGCGATAATTGACGGTCTTAAATTTAATGAATGATTTGCTTGTTGTTGTGATATTGGGAACGAATGTTTTGTTTTGAAGTAGTAAATTTGGCTTTTCGTTGTGATAATTGAAAACCAATGTTTTATTCTAAGTTTATGGTGGAATTTGAAGGCAAATAATTTGCTCAAAATTTGATTGTTTTTTTACAATCACATTTTTGCTTTAGATTTGATTGTTGTTGTTTTGATTGACGACCAATGTTTTGTTTTTAATTTGATGCAATGTTTAATCGTTGTTGTGGAAATTGAACTCCAATGATTTGTTACGAATTAGACTTCATTTTTTTTCTTATTTTTGTGATTGATAAAAAATCAATATTTTGTTTATAATTTGACAAAAGATTTGACAAGATTGTGGAAATTGAAAATCAATATTTCGTTTTGAATCTGATGGAGGATTAGTTTGCGATTGAAGGTAGATAATTTGTTTTTAATTTAGTTATTGTTTTGGTAATTGAAATCAAATTTGTTGTTTGAATTTTATTGTTGTTATTATAATTGACGACCAATGTTTTGTTTTGAATTTGATGCAAAATTTGATTGCTATGGATTGTTGTTATTATTGATGATCATGATCATTATTTTTATTTTGGATTGGATTCTGGTTACTTTGGTAATTGAAGACCAATGTTTATTTTTGAATAAGATAAATATTTGCTTCTTGTAAGTTTTGTTTTAAATTTGTTTTTTTTTTGTTGTGGCAATGACTTAATGCAAAGTCCAACAAAATCACAAATTACAAAATTTACAGGTTTAATTTTGATTGAAAGATTTGATTGTTGATGAGGGAATTAAAGACCAATGTTTTGTTATGATAAGATGACAAATTTGCTTATTTTTTGCGATAAATGAAAACCAATATTTTGTTTCGAGTAAGATACGAGGTTTGATTGATATTGTGGTAATCGAAAACCAGTTATTATTTTGAATATGATGATAGATTTGCTTTTTGTTGTGGCAATCGAAGGCCAAGATTTGTTTTCTGAATTTGAGTATTGTTATTATAGAACGGTATTTTTATTCGGTTTTACATTTCATGCAATATTTGATTGTTGTTTTATGATGGGCAATTTTGAGTTTTAAATTTGACGCAATATTTGATTGTTTATATGGTAATTGATGACCAATGTTTTGTTTTGAAGTTGATGCAAAATTTGATTATTAATTTTATGGTTAATGAAAAATTTTTAGTTCTCATTTGAATGAAGATTTGATTGTTGTTATTATTGACGATAAATTTTTACTGTGAATTTGATGCAATATTAGATTGTTGCTTGATGCTGTGGAAATTGAAAACTATCGTTTTAAAATTCTAATGAAAATTTTATAGATTTATGCAGAAATTGACAAACAATGTTTTGCTTTGAAATTTTGAGCAACGTTTTTTGCCGTTATAATTGATTAGTCATAGTTAATTTTGAAGTCTCTTCTGTGTTGGAGGCTGACAGACCTCTGCGATGGTAGTCAGAAAAAAAGTCTCCTCTGTGTTGGAGCCTGACAGACCTCTGCGATGGTAGTCAGAAAAAAGTCTCCTCTGTGTTGGAGCCTGACAGACCTCTGCGATGGTAGTCAGAAAAAAGTCTCCTCTGTGTTGGAGCCTGACAGACCTCTGCGATGGTAGTCAGAAAAAAAAGTCTCCTCTGTGTTGGAGCCTGACAGACCTCTGCGATGATAGTCAGGAAAAAAAGTCTCCTCTGTGTTGGAGCCTGACAGACCTCTGCGATGGTAGTCAGAAAAAAGTCTCCTCTGTGTTGGAGCCTGACAGACCTCTGCGATGGTAGTCAGAAAAAAGTCTCCTCTGTGTTGGAGCCTGACAGACCTCTGCGATGGTAGTCAAAAAAAAGTCTCCTCTGTGTTGGAGCCTGATAGACCTCTGCGATGGTAGTCAGAAAAAAGTCTCCTCTGTGTTGGAGCCTGACAGACCTCTGCGATGGTAGTCAGAAAAAAGTCTCCTCTGTGTTGGAGCCTGACAGACCTCTGCGATGGTAGTCAGAAAAAAAGTCTTCTCTGTGTTAGAGCCTGACAGACCTCTGACATCATCAGATAAAAAAAAATTAATAATCTGTGCTGGAGTTCTTTGCGAAAGCATCAGATAACAATCTCCTCGATAAAGGAACCCGACAGACTTTTGTGATGATTTTTTTTAAATAACTTTGCAGAAGGAGCCTTATGGATTTTAAAAATATATTGTTCAGCAAATCTTTTCATTCAATTAAGGACCGTCTTTAACATCACAAAATAAATTGACCTAAGAAAATGAATAAATAAATTTAAATGTGAAAGTGAGCATTTTTTGGTATCCACAGATAAAGCAATATGTATTTTGGCGTTATTTCTGTGAACTGCCTGAAAAAAAGATGATTTCAAATTCATCGAATAGGATTAAAACGCTTGTCACTAAAACTAACACTGGAGTTGTCCTCTCTTGAAATATAAACCTCTAAATTGAAAGACGTTAATGATTAAGTATTCCATATTGATAGTTGTTATGGTTAGTTGTTACTTTAATCGATTTACTCAGCTGTGATACAAAAGTTGCTTGAAACCCAACATTATTTCACAGGAAGGTAAAAATTTAAGTAATCGTTAACATGAACAATACATTATTAGTTAAAAAAAAGGATAAATAATTCACTTAATAATTAATTTGATGCAATTTTTAATAATAAATAAAGGAATGATTAATCATCAGAAATGCTTAAAATATAATTTAAAGTGTGAGAGCGTTGCGTCACATGAGAAAATAATACAAATATTTAAATATTAATTTTGAATTGAGAAGTATGAGTGACAATTTGAGCAACGAAAAAAAAACATTATTTAAAAAAAATAGGAAATATTTATATTTATTTTTATTTTTCAATGCAATATCTGTTATTTGTATCAAAATAGTTCAAAATCATTCATTAATTTCGATAGAAATTATATTTTAACACTGGATCATTTTATTGAGTTAAAAAAAAACAAAACTTTCAGAATTTTAGTAAAGTAAATATATCAAAATTCAATAAGGAGAAACATTATTTTGAAATAAATTAAGGAAACTTTGGGGTTCTTCAATCGATTGTACTTAATTATGAAACCAAATTTTATCAAATTACATAACAGGAGTTTATCAGCAAAGAAAAAGATAAAATTTTAAATAAGAAAAGAAATTATTGACAGGGATCGTAAAGATCGTGATTAAAAAAAAATTAAGTTTCTGTGAACAATCTACTCAAGTAATATATCAAAGTAGCTTTGAACACATTTTACATTACGAGAAAAATAAAACAAAATATTTAAAAATAAAACATTAAAAAATCTTTCAGCTGATTTTAGATAAGCAAGATACGTTTTGAAAGAATTTATGGTTAGGATATTGTCTCCTCCGTGTTGGAGCCTGACAGACCTCTGCGGTGGTAGTTTGAAAAATGTTTCGCCTGAGCTGGAACCCTTTGAGAAAGTAGTCAGATTGGAATCTATACATCTATGCATTACAAGAATAATTGATTAAAATATGTTTTTGTTGTTATCTGATAAGCACAGTACATTTTGAAGGTATATTAAATAAAATGACCCTAAACATTGTTTTGATCATGATTAAATGTAACATTGAATAATCTAATCTACGGTAATATCAAAAGTGCTTGAATCCATACCTTTAGCTACAATAAATACAATTTGAAGAGAAAATTAATTTGACATATAATAGAAATCGAATATAGCGGAACGGCATTTATTTCAGTTTATATATTTTATTTTTATTGCAACAATTTACCACATGATTTTGTTTTATTCATTAGAATAATATTTTTTGAACTATGTTTTGTTTCAAGATAAACAAAAATATTATTTAGTAGACACAACAGAGAAAAAAAACTATTCGGTAAAAACTATCGTTTGTCTGGTTAAAAGATCGCGTAAGTGAATATTTATAGAAAGTTCAAAATTTTTAATATAAAAGTTGAAAAATGTTGATACTACCATGCATTTACAGAACAAAATCGTTAAATCGGTAATTTTTATTTAAGAAGACTTTTGTGGCAAGAATAAACATCATTTGATTTTATTTTTTTATTAAAAAAAATGTATTTTGTGCAGAAAAGCACATTTTGAGCATTAATTGGGTCCTAAAATGAAGCTTAGATTGCTGATATTATTGTTTACAGCGATAAAGCTTATTTTTCTGAGTACAATGACCCTTTGTACGACCACAAAGAGTTTAAAATGGATTTTTAAATCAATTTTGAAAAATTAACCTCGCGGTCCTTCTTGACAGAAAAGCTCCTACTTGACAGTTCGTTCCAAAGGGACCATATAACTATAGTTAATCCATCAAAAAAATGTTGTCTTGTAAAAAAAAAATTTTGCATTAAAATGAAAAAAGTGATCAGAAATGGTTTTTAATCGTGTTTTTTACCGTTGTACATAAAAATTTACATAGGACTTTAGTACCCAATTGAATTATTTATATTATTTTTGCAATTTGCTTCATTTATTGAGATTGCTTTTCAAGAAATCATCTTAAACTGAAATATGGACTATTTTTTATTTTATAAAAGTGTACCGGTACTGATGAAAACAAATTCTTCGAAAATATTACTGATTTTGCATTTTAGTAATTTTTGCCATGATTTATTAACAGTTTCAAAATTAGTTAAAATGCGGTAATTTTTGATACAATGTTAAGCGGTGTATGCACATCGGAAGGAACCGGTCAAGAAAAAATTCAAATGGGCAGCAGTAGAAGCGAAAGCAAGCCAGATAGGGTGAAGAAAAGCCCTAAGAAAACGCTCGCTCTCCTTTGTTCTGCTGTTCGTGAAGCTGTTTCTTGACCCCTTTCCTTCCGATCTCCATACTAGCCTTTATTTAAAAAAAATGTTGTTTGTTTTAGCTGTACAGCTTGGTTGGGAATAAATTACAGAAAAGTACAGATAAAAATATTGAAAATGAGGAAGGAATAAGCCTGCTTGTAGATCCATTTTGGGTGTTTTTGGGTATTAATTCTAAACATATACTTTTCGTCACGACTGCATTTAATATTAAAATCAGTTTATGTTTACCTTCAAGTCCCGTCTGGTGAATCAATCGGACGTGGCACTGGGCTTGGGCTCATAATCCATAGATTGGTTTGAACTCCGTGGCGGGCGCACATAAATTCAAAGTGTAAATTTGAGTCAACACAATATCTGTGTGTGCCTGTCATAGTTTTTGCTTCAGATTTTTTTTAATAAGTTAAATAAATTACCACATTGTATATATTTTTAGAAATGTTTATTCTTTGTTTTTGTATGATACACATAAATTTAAAACTTTAAAAACGCCAGGATTATGCTTCATTTGTTATTTAAGTCAGCAACATGTTAGATTTTTGAATTTAGAACACATTGTTTTATATTTCATATTCACAAAATGATAATAATTAAAAATAATGTGATTCCATTTAATTCTAAATGTTAAAAAAAAATAAAAATTGCTTTTGAATTTGAATTATTACTTTTTTTAAATCGTGTTGTGTTGTTTCAGCAATGTTTGTAAAATTTGCTTTTTAATTTTAAATTACATAAAATTTAAAGAAAATCAGGTAAGCAATCACTAATCTCGTATTGCTTAAAAAATTGATAAACCTGCGTTTATTTGAGAAATATTTGTGGTTTTTGTTTTTCTCCTCGTTTTTTTCTATTTCTAATATTTTCAGGTGTTTTAAATTTTCAACCTCATCAGCGCATTCCATTTTCTACAACTCCTGCGATCGGATGTCAGTCTCTTGGACAACATAGATGAAACATTTCGAAGACTGCGCTTTCGTATTTAGATCAGCATGAAAACAAAGTCGAGGAACCCGACGAAAATCTTTTAGGAAATTGAAAAAAAAAATAGATTGATTTAGCATTCATGCAATTTTTCTGTTAGGAATTATGATTGATATTCGTCATCTTGAGAGTAGAAAAGAGGGAGAATGTAGGGATTATGGGTTGCAGGATTGAATATGTAATAAATTATTAAATGAGTATTTATTATAAGATTGATATAATTCATAAATAAGAGTTAAGAGCGCAACAAAAAGTGCGCACCTTCATGAATATTGCCTTGTTAGCTAATTGTGGATTGAGTGCGAGAGCGCGCTAGCGAGCTGCGAGAGAGAACAACGAGCGAGAAAACAACGAGATGCGCGCGGCCGGCGAAAGAGAGAATGAAGATTGTCAAATCAGTTTTGTGGTTAATTTCTGTGGAATAAGACGTGTTGTTTGTTAATTGCAAAATATCTGTGTTTTTATTATAAAAGAAAGTCCCCGATCACGACAGTAAGGATCGAGCAAAATACACTCAAAGCCCGACCATGGTAGTTCTAAAAACATGCGTTAAAAATGCTGCTTTTTAAAATAATAGCGGCTTTTCGGTAAAAGTAAATGCAAATATGGTAAAATGTACCATGCATCCTACGAAATGCATCCTACGAAGCAACTACGAAATCATTATCATTCTCTCCATATTAGAGTTTTAATATTACCATGCGCCCCTCGACATAGTAAAATTAAAATCTGGAGTTTTTTTTTCGAAAAGGTCAATAAACCAAATTTCCAGTTTTTTGCTTTTTTAGTGTTTTTGAAACCGCCTCGAGTCAGGGGTATTAAAAACAACCAAAATGCAAAAACTGAAAATTTGGTTTATTGATCCTTTTCAAAAATAAAACTCCAGAAATCGAGAAATTAAAGGTGAGAGTGTGTGCGTGCAACATGGAGTTAAACTTTTCAAAGTGCCATGGGAACCTTCACAGCAACTGCACAGAAAGTTTAACTCCATGTTGCACACACTCTCACTTTTAATTTCTCGATAAAATACTCTTGAATTGAGCCATCGACCATGGTTGCAACCACCGGGATTTGAGTGTAAACGATTCTGAGCTATTTCCAACCCCTCCCCGCTCTGACGTTTCAAACCACGCAAACGTCACCCCATCTCACTTCTCACGCCCTATTCACTTTCTTTCTCACGTCTCACCACATTCATCATCATCACTCGCCTCTGTGGCCAGCCAGCCAGCAGAAAATCCGATTGTGTCACTTTTTGGAGAAAGGAAGAAAGTTTCGGGCGCCGCTGTTTTCGGTGAAAATCGTCGCGAAAATGAAGTAGCGGCCGCGAAAAAGTGGTGCAAAAGATCCGCGACGTTCGGCCGCATCCGGTGAGTGTGTGTTCCGGGCCGGGGCGAGCCGCAGTTGGGACGGAAACTGCACGGTTGTGAAGCGCTTTGCGGTAGGCCGTCGAGCTGGAAGACATTTTTTTTTCGCCAGCAGAAGAGGCAGCAGCAGCAGACCACGACCAGCGACACCAACACCACCTCCTGCACCCTCTTGTGGGCTTTTGACGTTGACAGGTCGGGGGATCCTCCCACTTGCGGGAGGATGACCTTTTACAGTGGCCAATTTGGCTGTAAATTGCAGTGCTTTTTTTTGTTGAAAAGCAGCTCAGTTTTGTTAAGTCATGACCCGCGTAGGGTTGCGTTGGTTCGCAGAAAAACGGGAAGATTGGAAGGCCAACTATCGATTTCCGATTTTGCGTCTGTTTTTCGCACGAATCATTCGCTTAAAAGGAATGCTTTTGGAAGAATCCAATGAACGCAAGCACCGGAAGTTGTTAATACGCTTTCCGAGAAATGCATCATCTCCTTTCTTCAGCAATTTCATCCTCCCTTATCAGTGCCAACAGTTCACATCCAGAAGCAAATTATGCTCAATTGAAAAGTACAAGCTACCGATGGTTGATGTAACTTTGTGTTTAATGAATATCGTTGACAAATTTTAATTATTAAATTTTATTGGACCTTTGTCTTATTTTGCCGTTTATGAAAATCATTCAAGAAAATTATTTTCAAATTTTGAAATCAATCTAGAATAATAATACCGTATAACGGGGAGAATTTGATAGGTTTGAGAATTTTCCGAATAAAGAGTACAAATATTGAGTTTTTTTTTAAATAGGTCCTATAAACATGTAAAGCACAATAGCTTAAAAAAAACTCTAGAAAATAAATACGATAAATATGATTCCGTACATACTTACCAGAGTAAAGAAGGGTTCAAAGTACCTTTAGAAGAAATTTTCTTAAAATTTTGAAAAGTTTAAAAATTTAGTTAAAATTATGGGTTAACTATAAACAAGAAAATGATGATGAATAGCACAAATTAAAATTTTACATTCTCAAAGTGTCATGCGTTGCTACATGAACATGATTTTGAATTGAAAAACTGAATGCATTTTCAGATTCTTTGGATCATTTTCCTTTAGGTTTTAGGAGAAGGTAAAAAAAGTTAATATTATATGTTTTTGAAACATAATTAGACAAAAAATTCAAATTTAAAGGCATTTTCAGTAAAACACATTTAATAAAAAATGTGAAAGTTTTGATTCGTTCGAAGCACGATTCAGTTAAAAATGAAATATGAATCGATAATTTTACAAACAAATCTAGTTTTAACCAATTTCAAGAAATATTCTAACTTTTTAATATTTTTTTAATGTATTTTGTAAGTAAGCTAAGTTAACTATATCAGCAACATTTGAAATTAAAATAAAATTTGAGCACCTTTACTCTAATTTTAACTAGAAAAAAATATTACTATCAAAGTCACCCCGGAACTCGAAATAAGAATTTTCAACACAACTATTTGTTAATCATTTTGGAATTTATGGATCTTGTGTGACTTGGTCCAGTGCACGTTTTAAAAATAATAATCTTGAGTAATCTTGTTTCTGATAGCATTCGATTTATTATACCACCTTTTTTGCCTTATGCCACCTTTTTCGTGTTTTTCATGTTTTTACTTTTGTTACTTTTCCATTCTTTTATTTGTT
Source organism: Culex pipiens pallens (assembly GCF_016801865.2). NCBI lineage: Eukaryota > Metazoa > Arthropoda > Insecta > Diptera > Culicidae > Culex > Culex pipiens. The sequence goes on from NC_068939.1 coordinate 18,635,567, forward strand.
TTTTTTTTTTTTTTGCATTTTCTACTATAGAACAATGCCATTATCATTTAAATTATAAAAAAATGCGCAGAGGGATGTAGTCTAGGACGTTACAAATATTACTCCATACTTATTTGGCTTAAAATATAGAAAATGACAGTGACCCCTAAAAAACATTTTTAAAACATTGGCAAAGTCACATTAAATAAAGCAAACTTTCAAATGTACAATTTTCTGAACTTTTTTTCCTTTTCCAATGCTTTTTAAAGATCGGAAATAGGATGAAAAATGAAAAATTGACACTGTAACAGTCATGATACTGTCCAAAAAAATTCATGAAAATATCTGTTTTTCCGAAGCGTTGCGTAAATTTTTGAAACAGGGTCCAAAAATTGAAAATTTGTATAATTTCTTTTTAACAAAATGCTGACAATTGTAAATTTGGAAAAATGAAAAATATATATTTTTTAGATATTTTTTTAAGATCATCAAAACCTCAATAAAAATCATGAAAAAAAAAATTTTTGTCAGGCTTACAAACTTTTGTCTAAAAATATCAGTTTTATGTATTTTTTTTCAATTTATATTAAATTTAATTGCCGCGAAAATTTTTGTAGCTTATTTGTTCGATTTTAATCTGTCCCGTGACGTCATCAAAAATAAGTTTTTATTGTTTTTTTAGACGATAATTTGTGTTCATGTACTTAGTTTTAAGCACACCATTTGGCCATGTGGTGCCTGTTGGTGTTAAACAAATAAACAAATATTTATAAATTTTAGTTAAGTTATATCAAGTGGGTATTAAAAAAAATCAATCATATAATTAATTTTTGCCTTTCTTACTAAAGAAAGGTACCTATATGATTTTCAAAACCATTTTTGAAAGCAAAAAATGTTTTTGACACAACAAACTTGTATAAATAAAAGTCCCGCCCGTGTGGATCAATCGGACCGCGCGCTGGACTCACAATCCAGAGGTCGCCGGTTCGAATCCCGCGGCGGGCGCTCTAAAATTCTTTGTGTAAATATGGGTATTCGGCGCCGTCGCTCCGTGCCATACTTTCATACACTTAGGAGCCCAGGGCGGCGAAGTCCTTGTAGATAAAAGGAAGACACTAGTGGTTGGTACTAGCAATGGTGGCCGACAGCTATAAAGTCAACTTCGTTTTAACTTGTATAAATACATTTGGATCAACAATATCGTCTTTGAATTGAACAAAAATTAAAATAACATGAATGCTAATCCAAAACATTCATGTATGAAATTGTATGAAATTCTAATATTTTTTCCACATTTACGTTTTACTGAATGCTGATCAAATTATTATTAACATTATTTGCTGCAAACCCCAACATTTTAAAACATCATCTTCAATGGATAGATTGCTCATACATTGTAAAAAGTTTATTTTGTTCATTTTGTATCAAAAGCAGCGATGGAATAATCATCATCAAAAGAAAATCTCTGGACGTTCATCAAGAGAAAAAATCCGAAAGGAGCATGGCACTCCTCTCTCGCGCACGAAAGATCGGTAAAAAGAATCTAAAAAAATCATCATCTTGATTATTCGGTGTAATATCCTTTTCACTACTACACTTGCAAGTGTAACGTCACACGTCGATAAATGACCTGTCACTATTTGTAGATGGGCAATGTGTGTAAACAAAGTGAAATAAATATTATTAAGTGGTGCTGCCAAGGAAATTCACAAAAAATCATAAACAGATTGATTTTCTTGGAGAATTTCGGGAGCGATTTTCTTTTGCGTGATTTGCCTCCTCTCATTTTCTCGGGTGATGAAAGTTCGCAAGCGAAATTGATTTTTTTGCGATTATTCCATCCCTGATCAAAAGAGAAATTTTCAAAAGTTCTTTTTAATGGCAAGGCATGAATTCATGACGGCAGCAAAGCTATTATTTAGAGCGATAAAATGTTTAGAAAGTTTAGCTTGGAATTAAAAAAAAACATTGAATTTAATTTTTCAATCATTTAGAATGGCATTATAATTGGAAAAGAAAAAAACTTTTCTAGAAACTTTCAGACAACTTTATTAAATAAAGTTGCTTCGATCAAAAGGATATGAGATCGTCCGAAAGAGTGCAAAAATTTTGGGCAAAACTGATTCTTCCACGAAACAACACGTTGGCCTTACGAGATCGCTGTTCGTGCGATAAACTGGAACATGCTGCCTGCTGACCTGAAGCGAACTACATCGGAAGCAACTTTTAAGAGGGGCTGCTTGGCTTTCCGGAACCTGAAGTGTAGCTGTAGTATACATGTGTACCCACTGTTGCGCCCGAAGGTACCGGACCCTCCCCCTAACCATAAGCTAAAGGAAGAGTGGAATAGGGACAAAACTCTGGCGCCTCCGGGATGCCTGGCTTGGGTGACCCGGGTCCCCCTAACTACAAGTTACGTGTAGAGTGGCATAGGAGACCCCTGGACGAGGTCGCATAAAGGGCAAACCACCATCCCCTCGGATGAACTCGTACTACGCTGGAAGGAACCACCCCGAGAAGAGACAAAACGTGCTGACAGCTAGAAGGAAGACAATACCCTCGTTTTAAACCTAGTTTTTCAAATTGTGACCAATTTAGTTTTATTTAATGTTAGGTTATCAAATTGTACACAAACATCACCGGAAAATGACGGAAGTAGCAATTTAAAAGGTGAAAACCATACGCAACTGGTTTAAT